>NC_134798.1:11490640-11495640 GCF_046742065.1 Oratosquilla oratoria
TACTGTTGTAAGAGGAAAAACACGGAACTTAACCAGGTCTCTGGTGAGGTCGTTGAAGCTGGGAGTGCTACTGTGAGTTCAGTCACTTCGACGGGAAGCGGAAGTGGACAAGACCAAGGAAGTGGACCAGACGAGGAGGGTGTACCGGATCAGTTCGTCGACTCGGTGGCGGAGAATATACGGATTGTTCGAGAGAGGCGGCTTGAATTGGAACAACAATGTTTGCAACGTTTGCAAGAAAAAAATAGGTTAAAGAAAGAACGAGAAGCAGCTAAAGAGGCGGAAAGGGATGCCATAATCAAGAAAAGGGAAGAACGTGAGGCGGAAAAGATGCATCGACAGGTTTTGTTGAAGAATAAGAAACAGAGGCGTTCCGAGTTAAAAGCAGTAAAAGAACAGTTGAAATTGTTACGAGCTGGGCTCATCGGGGATAAAGATTTGTCTGAATCGACGATTAATCACTTAAATATGGTCAGAAAGAACGCAAAGATAAGAATTTTAGGGCGGATTATGTGGATTCAATAGCAGTAATATCTGATACGCTTGAAGGTTATTTACGAGACCAAGCAAAGATACCGCTCCATAATATTGGTACAATAGGGGACTTCAAATGTAAGCTTTGTAAATCGCTTTTATGGGCAGGAGAACGTAAGACTATTTGTTGTAAGCAAGGACAAACGCCTCAAATCCAGTTTTCAGAGCTTAAAAACGGTATTAAAAGTATGTACGAAGGAAATTCTCCGTTATCTAAACGGTTCCTGGACAAGATCTGTGGGTTCAACGCGTTGTTCTGTTTCACATCATTTACCCCTTCAAGCAAACTCCATGACCCGAGCGAACTAACATTGTGTTACAAGATTCAAGGGAAAATATACCATACCATTGGACATCTCAACCCCGAAGCGATCGCAGGTAAAAAGAACCCTTTTTGGAAACCTATTTCTTCATTCCTGGACTTATACTTCTATCATGATAAGGAAGACCAGATTAAGTTACGTGTACAAAACATGAACCGAAAGGCGAAAAACGAAAAAACTCTTAAGCGCCGAAAGAGAGAGAGGAAGGAAGTGAGTTCAAACGAGGATATCATTTCCATGTTCTATGATTACTTGGTTCAGTATAATGAATGTCTAAACCCGATTTTGAAGGAATTTGAAACGTGTAAAACATTAGTTAGTGAACACGTTAATAAGACGGAAAGTATGCCTGCTGTGTCTATCACGCTGAGAGCGGCAGACGGGATCAAAACCAAGGAACATAAGGGTCTGTATCACCTTCCATCTGCTTCATCACAGGTTGGTGGGATTGTTAGCTTTGAACCCAATAGAGATCCATTGGAGATAACAGTTACTTCCCCTTTGCCCGGTTCGAACTTCAAGACTACAAGTTTGAGCCATTTGAAGTTCCATTACGATGCTTTCCAGTATCCTTTGTTGATCCCAAACGGTGACATCGGATATTGTCATTCCATGGAAAGGTTATCCAAAGTCCGTGTTAGAGGTCTTGAACCGCCTGAAGAAGATGAGTGTGACGCCTCTACGGGGCCATCAACTTCGTCTACTTACAAGCGTTTATCCCCGTGTATGTTCTACTCCTTTCTTTATATGGAGCGGGAAGGCGTTTTCAACCACATAACCAAGTGTAGGAGACTGTTTCAACAGTTTGTTGTGGATAACTACGTGAAAGTAGAAAGTAATAGGTTGTCATACCTCGAAATGAACCAGAAACGGATCCGAAAAGAAAGAGCAGACATATTATGTCTTGGAAGCGATAAAGTCGCTGATACAGGTCAAAGGGTTGTGTTGCCCAGTACTTTCATTGGAAGTCCCAGATATATGAAAGAGCGCCAACAAGATGCGCTTACATATGTTACGTGTTATGGATCTCCTGACTATTTCATAACCTTCACTATGAACCCGCATTGGCGGGAGCTGCAAGTTGCTATGGATGATACAGGTTCTGCTGGAATACGGTCGATCGGGGACCGCCCAGATTTAATTAGTAGAGTATTCAAGTTGAAGGTTGATAGTTTGATGCATGATTTGGTATCTAAACAGATCTTCGGAAGGGTGAAGGCGCATCTTTATGGTGTGGAATGACAAAAACGTGGACTTCCTCATGTTCACATCCTCTTATGGATGAATGAGCGTGTGACAGCTGAAAGGGTTTCACGTATAATATCCGCTGAAATCCCCAACAAAGAAGCTGAACCCAGGTTGTATGATGTCGTTACTAGGTGTATGATCCATGGACCGTGTAAGGGGTACGATGAGTCTCTCCTATGTTGCCAGAAATCTAAGCCAACCGCTTCGACATGTGGAAAGGGCTTTCCTAAGACCTGTAGAAACGACTTAATGTTCGGTAACAATGGGTACCCTGAGTACAAACGTAGGTCCATCGGAGAAGGCGGGGAATCTTTTGTTACCAAGGTTAAAGGAGTGAAGAAGGTTATTGACAACTCTTGGGTTGTTCCTTACAGCCCCTATCTGTGTGTGAAGTATGATGCCCACATCAACGTTGAATGTTCAAATTCGATTAAAGCTATAGCTTATGTCACGAAGTATGTAAACAAGGGGTGTGATAGGGTCCTGTTCAGTAAAACTACAAAAGATGGGACCGTGAATGAAATTAAGAACTTCCAAGAGGCGAGATATATAAATGCGAATGAAGCAACATGAAAGATATTCGGGTTTGACATATACAAAAGTTATCCCCCGGTATCCTCTCTCGACTTACACCTTGAGGGCGAAAACGAGGTGTTTTATGACGAAAACTCATCTAAAGGGACCGTAACAGCGAAAGCAAAACAAGATACCCAATTAACCGCTTTCTTCAAGTTGTGTGCGAAATCTGATGAGAAGTTCGTCTCCACGTTGCATTATCATCAGATGCCTCAACATTTCTGTTTTGACAAGGCCCATTCGGTTTGGAGAGAAAGAAAAGGTAACACCTTTTCTTTGGGACGTATTCGTGCTGTTTCCACTAAAACTGTTGAGTTGTTTTACCTTAGGTTGTTGTTGACACATAAAGGCGGGCCCTACTTCCTTTGAGGATCTCAGAACAGTCGAGGGTGTGACATATCCCTCTTACCGAGAGGCTGTCAAGGCCTTGGGTCTCTTGAGTGATGAGGAGACATGGAAGACTACTATCTTAGAGATAATCAATCACACCAACGACAGGTACCGTCTCAGAGAAACGTACGCCAGCATGTTGGTGTTTTCAGACCTTGAGGACCAATCCGGTATCTGGGAGGAGACCAAGGATCTATTTGCAAGCGATTTCCTTCACCAGAACAACCTAACAGAGTATAACGAGGAAATCTACTTGGACGCGTTAGACGATATCCAAAAACATGTTTGGAACTGTGGAGGAGGCCTTATCACCACTTACGGCTTACCTGCTTCTAGAGGTGGAGAGAAGACTTCAAACGTTATTCGAAGAGAGAAGTCTTACAACAAGGAAAAGTTGAAAAAAACAGGTTCAATCAAAACAAGACCTCTTAAATGATAAACAGAGACAGGTATATGATGTGGTCATGTATAGGGTGAATAACCAACAGAAGTATGAGAATAATGGAATCTTTGTAAACGCTGCCGGAGGCACAGGAAAGTCCTTCATCTTGAATATGTTACTTGATACTGTGCGGTCCGAGGGGAAGATAGCGTTAGCTGTAGCGTCTTCAGGTATAGCAGCTACTGTTCTTAACGGGGGTCGAACCGCCCATAACATGTTTAAGATACCATTGATGGAGTATAATGAAATAAGAGGGTGTTCTGTTAAGAAGAATTCTGAACTTGCAAAGTTGTTGGAGATGACATCGATAATCGTGTGGGATGAGATCGTGATGGCGAACAAGAATACGTTAACAGCTCTTGATATAACGTTGAGAGACATCTTGGGTAATGAACGGTTTATGGGGGGAAAAGTGTTCGTCTGCGCTGGAGATTTCAGGCAAATATTACCTGTCATTCGAGGTGGAGGTAAATGTGATGAATTAGAACATTGTATAAAGTCCAGTTATATGTGGCGGGACATAACAAAGTTGGAATTGACTGAAAATGTGCGTCTAAGGAAAGGTGATGAAAAAAACATTACGTTTGCGCGCAAGTTGCTGGAACTCGGATCCCAGAAACACGGACCTTTGGAACTTGAGGAGGGGTTCGGTATTCAAGTCAAAACACGTGAAGAGTTAGTGGAAAAGGTTTATGGTGATTTGGAGGAAAACTTCTTACATTTCCTATTTTTAACAACGAGCAATCATATCACCCACAAATGATGATGTCGACAGTGTTAACTCTATGATACAAAAGAAAACTAAGGGAGAGGAGAAGACATACTTTAGTGTAGACACCCCGGTCGAGGAAGGAACTGATGTCCAGACTTCTGTGTTTAACGCTTTGACAAGCCCTTCTCTTCCACCACATCAACTTAAAGTGAAGATTGGAAGTGTTGTGATGGTTGTCAGGAACATTTCACCGCCTAAACTGTGTAACGGATCAAGAGTCTTGGTAACTAACTTGAAAACGAACATTATAATTGGTAAGACCTTAGGTGGTAGTCACCGGGGAGAACAGGTTATGATTCCCAGGATAACACTAGAAGCTAGCGACACCCCAGTTAACTTTAAGCGCAAACAGTTCCCGGTTAAGCTTAGTTACGCGATGACAATAAACAAATCTCAGGGACAGACGTTTAACTGCTGTGGAGTACTTCTAGATACTGTTCAATGTTTCGCTCATGGTCAGTTGTACGTGGCCTGTTCGCGGGTTACGTCTTGGGATTCTCTTTTCATCTATACTGGCTGGCATAAAGTAAACGAAAGTTATAGGTTGAGACCGGCCGTTAACTGTGTATATGAAGAATTGCTCTCAGACAACGAGGTAAACAGTCAAGAACTGCCTTCGGTGCCGAGAGGTAGGAAAGAAGACGAAGAAGTTAACACTCCCATTCCTGAAGAGGTCCCAGAAATAGATGTGGTTTTAATACCAAAGGAAGTTTAC
>NC_134798.1:11500640-11583140 GCF_046742065.1 Oratosquilla oratoria
TTAATAACCTCTTGAATCTTTTGGCCCGTTTCTAATGTTGTCGATTTGCTGCACACAATAGCGAAGTCATCAGCATAAGCCAAACCATGAACTCTTGTGGTAACTTGTTCTAATAAACAATTAATGGCTATGCTGAACAGTGTAGGACTCAGAACACTTCCTTGGGGAATCCCTTCCTCTTGAGGATATGCACAAGAGAAAGAACAGCCCACTCGGACTTTTAGATAACGGTCAGATAAGAAGTCCTTTAAACAATTGAACATATTACCACCGATACCCCACTCTGCAACTTGCTTCAGAATGCCTCCCCGCCAGGTAGTATCGAAGGCATTCTCAATCTCACGAGTGATAAAAAGTAAGGGGTCCAGAGTGCACTTATTTCTTCTAAATCCAAACTGTCTGTTAGATAGCAGATTTTTAGGTTCCAAAAACCAAACTAAACGCGTATTAACCATTCTTTCATAGATCTTACAAATGCAGCTTGTGAGAGCAATAGGTCTGTAACTTTGTGGGTCATGAGAGTCTTTTCCTGCCTTTATGATTCCTATGATGATTGAAGTCTTCCAAGATTTAGGAGAAGATCCACAAGACCAAAATTTGTTCAGCACATTTAAAAGGAATTTCTTCGACGATATGGATAAGTGACCAACCATGGAATAAAGAATGTCATCCTCTCCAGGAGAGGTTGGGGAGGATAGAGATAAAGCATGATCCATTTCATCCAAGGTGAAGAGAAGATTATATGCCTCCGAGTTCGTATTGGTACGAGGAATAATCGTGGTCTTGGCTCTAATTCTTCTGAAATTATCTGAATAATGTAGTGGGCTTGAAATATCAGCATAATGTCTTCCAAAAGCCTCTGCTACTTCTCTTGTATCTGATATAAAACAGTCATTTATCTTTAGAATGGGTAAAGGAGATGGAGTAAACTTTCCTTGTAGTTTTCGAATCCTATTCCATACTAAGGTAGGGGAAGTCATATTTCAATTCGCTAATATATTTAATGAAGGATTCCCTCCTTGCTTTCTTGAAGATTTTCTTCTGCTTTGCTCGAGCTCTTCTGTACGTTATCTTATTGACTAAACAAGGGTATCTCCGATATCTCTTATAGCAAGTTCTTGTAATCTTTCTGCTTATAGCACATTCATCGCTCCACCAGGGGACTACTGGGCGTTGAGGTTTACCAGCTGTCCTAGGAATGGAAGAGAAAGCACCAGAGTATCATGTCTACCAGGTAGTCATATGCATCACAGTTACTACCAAAATCACTACTCTTATAATTAATCTCTGTGGATCTCCTAAATAATTCCCAATTAGCCTCTCCTGTCTTCCATTTAGGTAAGCAACAGGAGGGAGTGTTCTTTAAATATTTGATATGGATAGGCCAGTGGTCGCTACCATGTAGATCTTCATCTATTGACCAACTGTAGTCTAATCTTAAGGATGATGAACAAATAATTAGGTCTATAGCAGAACTTGAGTTGTGAAAGACATCAAACCTAGTTTTGGAACAGTCATTCATCAAAATGACATCGTTACTATCAATAAATTCTTCAATTATATTGCCCCAGGGGTCACACCTTGATTCACCCCATAGAGGATGCTTGGCGTTAAAGTCACCCATTAGAATAAAAGGCTCAGGGAGCTGGTCAACCAAAGATTGTAGGTCATTTAACTCAAACTGACGGGGGTAGTTATATATGTCTACGAGTCGATCTTCCAGTTCAGGTTCCAAATATAAAGAACATAAAGTGATCCATTTAGTGGTAAAGATTTGTACTGCACAAGCCTGCAACACCGAATGTAGCTGGACACTTCTGTGGTTTACACATTTCTTAACAATGATACCAGTACCTCCATGGGCACGGCCCCCAATCATAGGAGGAGATCTGTAAAATTTATAATTAAGTCCAACATTAGGGGATAAATTGCCAAGCATAGTTTCTTGCAGACAAAAAACAGACACATCGTGTTCTTTAAAGAGAATCCCAACCTGCTCTCGATGAGAATTAAAACCTTGAGTATCCCATTGAATTATGGACATTATACTGTTTTCTTTTTCTTTTTTTGGGTCTACTGGTCTGGTAAGAGAAGTATGGGAGAGAGGGGGTTTACAAGGTGGGTTCTTTTCTAATTTCATTGCTTTCGCGGGTGGCATTCTCCTCTCTGACAATGGTCCGACCGACGATGTAGAGTCCGGGTTATTAGTTTCTTTCTTAGATTGTTTATCACGATTTGGGGAAGAGGATGGAGACGAGGGTGGACTGTGGAGTCTTTTACTGCGCACAGCTTCAGACTCCATAGCTTCGCTTCTGTGTGCCTCGACTGAGTGAGGCACAACAGTCCGTGATCCCTTTATTGGGGAGCCCCCTGAGTTTTGAAGTTTGATTGATTGAGAGGAGGCTTTATTAGAGGAACCCTGTGGGGTCCCGGCAATGAGAACTTTAGGTGCCCCTCTAGATGGGGCAGGAGGCATTCCCTCAACTGGGGATGGGAGAACCTCCACAGAGGAGGGTTGACGAGTACTACAATTTCCAACTTGTGGAGAAGAACGATTAGGTCTAGTAGTGACTCTTTCACGCTGAGGCTTAGGTTCAGCATTTCTTTGGTCCTCATTGCTTCTGTGTATCTCTACCGAGTGAGGCACACTAGTCAGCAATCCCTCTACTGGGGAGTCCCCCAAGTCTGGAAGAGAGATTGCCTGAGAGGAGGCTTCATTACATGAAGCCTGTGAGGTTTCTACAATAGAAACCTTAGGTGCCCCTCCAGATGGGGCAGGGGACACCCCTTCAACAAGGGGTGAGGAAACCTCCGCACAGGAGGCTTCAGGAGTACTAGAAATTTCTACTTGAGAAGAAGAAAGACCATTAGGTTTCATAGTAACACTTTTACACTGAGGCTTGGGTTCAGTGTTAACAGAACCATTCATATTGGCATTTTTATTTCTATTGCCTTCTACTGTTGGCTGATCCACTTTACTATTTGTTTTAACATCACTGTATCTTTTGGAATTACTTAATAGTCTTTTAGCATGTCCTACACTTATATGTTCTGCATGAGCTTTTAGTAGTATTTCCTGTTCCTTCTTATAAATTACACAGTTCTTATTTCTGGCATCATGCTCTTCTTTACAATTTATACAAACTGTTGGGCGGGTACAATCCCCATGTTCAGGCTGAGCACATATCAAACACATTTTGTCCCTTGCACATCTGCGGGAAGGATGGCCAAAACCATAGCAGTTGAAGCACTGAAGGGGACGGGGCTTAAACTGCTTCACATAAACAATTCATTTTTCTATCTCTACATAATGAGGTAGATCTTCACCACAAAAACTTAGGATAATCATAGAAGAACGAGGGATTTTAGCAACCTTCCAAACATTAGTTGGGCACATTTCTAAAATCTCTTCTTCATCAGTCATACAGATCTCTATTAAAAATTACCCCTTTGGCATAACTAAAGGTGTAGTGGGGTTTAACTTCCTTAATGTCCTATTTCTGTTTCAAGTTAAGCACCATGGCAGCTTGTTCATAAGATTTTACATGAATTAAGAAGGAATTTCTTCCAAATCGTGATACCTGGGAGTTATTCAAATTACCACAGCCAAGGTGACTCTTCAAGAATCTTCTAAACTCGAACAAGTTAGCACGTTCTTTTGCAAGAGTGATAATGAGCCACTTAGCTGGGTTGGGAGGTCTCTGCACACTTTCCTTCCTTTCCTCTACCGGCTTTTCTGGATAAAAGATATCCAAGTTAGGTGGCACTCTACCAACAAGTTGGGCTGAAGATTCATTCTCATTACAATTATTATAATCCAAGCAGGCAGCAGCTGCATCCTGATTAGAAACAAATGAGATCCACACTAGCCAACCTTTAAAGTTGTCAGTTAGTTTAACTCTTATCTCTTTAATTTGTCCAAATTTACGGAACTTTTCATACAAGTCTGTATAACTCTTATCAAGAAAGACATATTGTAAATGTTTCTATGACTATTAGGGGCAGTATTTGATTGATTGATTTTACCGAAGTCCTTTTTCAAGCCGGAGTCGTCAACTGGGGTTTTTATTTTTGTTGAGTCAATATTGTCAACATTAGGATTGGCAATATTAGGAGAGGGATCGGGGGGTTTAGGAGGAGGATCAGGTAGTGGTGGTTTAGAACATTCTGTTTCAACAGCCGCCATCATCGTGTATATTTGTAAGGCCACACCATATATTAAGAAAGAAAAATCAGTGCATAGAAGGAAGATACTGCAGTTGCCCGTTGCCACGCGCAATAAAAGAAAAGTCTCTGCAGAGTCGGGAAGTTCCAGAAACGACTATTTACACATGCAGGGCCTCGGAGGTGAGTTAGAGACTTTGTCAACCCGGGGTTTGTCCTCTATTGTTTTGTCCCATTTAGGATGGGTCCGGCGTAGTCACTCTGCATGTGTACTGGATAGGGAGAAAGGAAGTCAGCAGCCTAGTACCTACCTCACAAACATGCATTCCCCAGTCGGTGACTTTCGGCCCTCGCAGGGAATAGTGACCTCGCGGTATACATCCCCACTTGACTGGGTTCAGACATGTAGCTTGGAAGGCACCAAGATACCAGAACCTTCCTTAACAAGTATTAGAGAAAGATGGTGAAAAGGAGAGTAGGGTAGCAAATATGAAGGATAGGGATAGGGGAATTCACATAGGAAAAGGGTGAGCGACCCCCTATCTATTCACTACCCCCAAAAACCTCATCCTAAAACAACTGTCATAGGATGAGGGCGACAAATCCTACGAGTATTCCAGTCCATAATCAATGCCTAGGGTCGTCAACAAAAATACTTTTAGCTCAGTTTTCGTCTGGTAGCTTAGGGCTGACCTCTCCAGTATGGTTGCACCTGGCTGGCACAGCTCAGCCCGTCCTTACTACACGGAAGCCCCCCCACTACATCAAAGTACTGGGCCTCGGGGGGGGGGGGGGGGCTTTGATTATAGGCCGTAAGCGAGGTAAGGGTGAGAGAGCGGCTTCCTTGGCCAATTTATCGGCCTGTTCATTTCCTGGTACTCCGACATGTGCTGGAACCCAGCAGAAGTTTATTTCATTACCTCGACTCTCGATTAAAAAAAGCCATTCTAAGATCTTTAAAACTATTGGGTGCCTTGAGTCGAATTGTTCTAGACACTGCAAGACACTCTTTGAGTCACTAAAAATTGTAAAACATTTTACTCTGCTTTTCATGGAGGATATAATCTCCACGGTGGACAGTATTCCCGTCAGTTCGGCAGTGAAATTAGATGATGTATCAGGCAAGGTGCCCTTACGATTAAAATAATTTGAGAATATTCAAAAACCAACGCCAGCGCTAGTTTTGGAGCCATCAGTAAAAACAAACACAGAGGGTTGGTGACTAAAAGAATGTTCTAAAAAAGCATTGCGTAGTTCATAATCCTTGAAATCACGCTTACAACCGTTAAAATATTTACAGAAAGATACTGTGGGCAGTCTCCATGGGGGAACAACCGAATATTTAAAAGGGAGGATGGGAATCTTGGGAAGATTCATGTCCTCTAAAATCCTTTTCATCCAGTATCCAAAAGGCTTTGGAAGTCTGGGGTGATTGTTGAAACAAGTGCTGTTAAAATCTGCTTGAGCTGTTCTAAAAGCGAGAGAGTTGGGAAGCCTCTGCAATCTATGCCAGTATCTAATAGATGAGGTCTGGCGAATAAGATCTAACGACATTTCCCCTGCATCAACTAATAAACTTGGTATTGGGGAAAACTTGAAAGCACCTGTGGCCAAACGAACTCCCCTGTGGTGTATCGTATCTAAACTTTTTAGTCTGGATGAAGTGGTCGATGAGTAAAACTCGCATCCATACGATAGTTTCGATAAGATAAGGGAATGATGTAACCATAAAATTGTTCTGCGGTCAGCGCCCCATGAGGTATGTGCTAAAACTTTTAAAATTTGCATTGTCTCTAGACATCGTATCTTCAGGGTTTTCAGGTAGGGTAACCAAGAAAGGTGCTAATCAAAAATAAGTCCTAAAAACCTGGTTTCAACACAAGGAATCTGGTCATCCTTTAACCAAATAGTAGGGTCAGGATGCAGACTTCTTAGTCGGCAGAAATGTACGACGACAGTTTTGCTGGGTGAAAATTTAAAACCATTATTATCAGCCCATGAAACTATTTTATTGATGCAGAGTTGTAGTTTTCTTTCAGCTATTGCCATGTTACTAGCTCTAAAAGAAATGGAGAGGTCATCTACAAAAAGGGTGGCAAGTATATCAGGAGGAATCACAGAAGTCACTCCATTTATAGCTAAACTAAAGAGAGTGACACTGAGAACACACCCCTGAGGTACACCTTCCTGTTGTCTTATTTCAGATATGATGTTCCCAACTCTTACTCTAAAAACACGATTTGCTAAAAAGTTCTTGATGAAAAAGGCCATTTCTCCTCGAATGCTAATAGCATGTACAGCCTTAAGAATACCATGCTTCCATGTGGTATCATATGCTTTCTCTAAGTCAAAGAAAACACTGATATGATGTTGCTTAGAGACAAAGGCTTTAGAAATCGAAGATTCTAGTCGAAGTAAGGCATCAGCAGTGGAGTGCATGCGACGGAATCCACATTGAATATCAGATATGATGTGGTTTCGTTCAAGATACCAGACTAGTCGTGCATTGACCATTTTTTCTCAAATTTTGCACATGCAGCATGTGCGGGCAATAGGATGGTAATTTGATGGAATTGAACCATCTTTATTAGGCTTAAAAGGTAAAATTATACCCATTTCCCAAATACTGGGAAACGAATGTTCAAACCACATCCTATTAAGAAGTGCAAGAATAAAACCTTTTGTTACAGGAGATATATGTTTCAACATGGCATATGTAATGTCGTCAGGACCTGGAGAAGTATCACTGCAGGAGTTCAAAGCTGAATCATATTCCTTTTCAGTGAAAGGGAGGTTATAGGATTCATCATGAGGGGCAGTGAAGTCAAGATTACGTTGTTGTTCTCTCATTCGGTATTGATATCCAGGAGAGCTGTTGTCTGGTTTAGATATATTAGCAAAATGATTTGCTAAGGCATTACTGACATCTTTAGGATCAAAGACCAAAGAGCCATCTAATTTTAAAACAGGTGGAGGGCTAATGGTGTATTTCCCCGATATTTTTCTCAAGTTTTTCCAAACGATCGATGCCGGTGTCCTATAGTTGAATGATGATACAAATTTAGCCCAAGACTGATGCTTTGGTTCTTTGATGGTACGTCGAAGTAATGCCCTGCTTTTACGATAAGCAATTAAATTCTCATCATTTCTATGGCGATGTAATCTAGTCAAAGCTCTTCGTGTTGCTCTATGTAGATTTCGTATGGTGTCAGACCACCATGGTACAGGGCGTCTCCTAAACTTTCCAGATGACTTTGGGATGGAATTAATACCAGCAGTGTAGTCTGTCATTTAAGTACTCCAGTGCAGCTTCTACTGAAGAAAAACTGTCAATACTGTTCTGGACAGTACTCAATTCTTCAAACTTGGTCCAGTCGGCTTTTTCAGTGCACCAGCGAGGAATACCATCTGTAGGAGCACCTTCCTGTGTATACAATACAGTGGGATAGTGATCACTGCTTCGTAAGTCATCAAGGACTTTCCATTCAAAGTCCAAAGCACAATTTGAGCTGCAGATCGATAAATCTATACATGATGTAGAGCCAGTCTGAATGTGATAATGAGTAGGTTCACCAGTATTTAAAACAGTAATGTCCTCCTGCTCCAAAATAGATGAAATTAGATTTCCTTTCTGATTTGAGGTAACATCACCCCATAATGGGTGATGAGCATTAAAGTCACCCATAATGACGAATGGCTGAGGTAACTGTTGAATAAGATTCAACAGACTATCTTTGGTTATATTAGTACTTGGTGGTAGATATAGGGAGCAGACTGTATATCTGCGATTCAAGCCGGCTTGTATCGCGACAGCTTGCAATCGAGACTGAAGAGGGATGGGAACACGAGGTATATCTTTACGAATATACAACATGCTTCCCCCATGGATACCAATATCTGGATCATATGTAGTACGGTATGCTTTGAAGTCTTTAGGGCATGGGGTGAATGAGTCTAACATTATTTCTTGTAAGGAAATAATATTAGGTTGCTGGTCATGGATTAGCAGTTTCAATTCCTCATACTTGGCTCTTAGTCCCTGACAATTCCATTGGAGCAGAGTGAATTTATCTATGGTTCAGGGAATGTCGGGTGGTGTTGTTACCCGACTTCTTGGTCTTAGATTGTAGGATTGAATGGACCTCTGCTTTAATTGGAAGCTTTGGTGGTTTAGATGATTGAACTCTAGGTCTAATTTTAGTAGGACCTTCTTTAGGTCTACCAGAGGTGGCAGAACTTCCCTGTGGCCCTACAGGTACAGGGGGAGGGACTACTTTCTTTATAGGTACAGAAGGATCTCCTGTTGATCCTTCTAGGTTGAGGGAAAGGTTTCCTACTCCCCTCTCAGGGGTGGGAAGAGGGCCACTATCTGGGCCCTTGAGTGATGGTGTAAGGCCTCCCATGGCCCCAATATGGGAAGAGTTGTTAGATGGCATTTTGGATACAGCTGTTGTAGAATCTCTACTGAATTTTGCCACTTGGGCATTCCAAAGAGTCTGAACTCCGTGTTCGCTTATTGCGAGTTAGTTGGTCAACTGATTGGTTGGTTGATTGTTTGCACTTTATCTGGTGTGACTGATAGGTCTCCATTTTATCCGTATTAGGTTGTGTTTTAGTGGTGAGGTGGCCTGTAGGCTGTAATTTGTTGCCAAGGGCTTCTGAGTATGTCTTAGTATTAAGTTTTAATGAATCAAGCACTTTTCTTCTTGCTAATATGTTCTCTGACCTTTATATTTACGATTTGTTTTTCTAGTATATATTTTTCACAAGATCTAGAGGAAGTTGGGTGCTCTTCATGACAATTAAAACATTTCGATGTTTTCGTACATTTTCCATGTTCGCTTTCACTGTAATTGACACAAATCGGTGGTGTTCCTGCTAATTTCTTGCGACATGTGGTGAATATATGACCAAACATTTGGCAGTGGTAACATCTTGGTGAAGGTATATATGGTCTAACCTTCAGTTTATACCAAGCAGCAGATATTGATGATGGAAGATTAAGGAGGTCAAATGTTAAGATTATTAGAGGTTGGTCTACAAGAGTGCCATTTTCTTTTCGTTTCATCCGGCGAACACTTGAAACGTGCTGGGATTTCAACTCTGTTAAGAGCTTTTCTTCAGAAAACCTCAGCAGTTCCTTGGAGTAGACAGCTCCTCTACACTGGTTGAGTGTCTTGTGGGGGGTACAATCTGCCTCATGCCCAGCAACTTTTCCAATGTTCTGCAATTTTGAGCTCTCTTCTGGAGAGTTAACCTCTATCAGAAGTGATCCACTACTTTGGGGGATGATTTTGGGTTCCCTGCCAATACATTGGATAATTTCTCTATGGACATCAAAAATGTCTAAAGAGTCAATGGGGTTGTCATTGGGCATGGATAAAGTTAAATATTTATTATAAAAAATCCCAGGCACAACTTCCAATTGTCCTCGTGGATTAGTTAGAGGGGGGAAAGACTTTTCTTTATTTTTATTTTTCCGCTGTGGTTTAGCGGAATAGGGTTCCAGCGTGATGAAAGACTGTGGACTTTCATCTCTAGAACCAGTAGAGGCCTTGCTCATATCCTTGGTCATGCATAGGTCGTCAGCGTTAGGAGAGTTTTCTCTTAAGGGTTTGTCTTGACCGCAGTGAGGGTGACCTTACTGGGGGCGGTTCCCCAGTCAGGTGGTTATGAGGCAAACTATGTTTGGGGCACCTTTTCTAGCCCCCTCCCCATGTGGGGTGAGCAGAGTGGATCCTGAGTAGGGCTGCTCAGTCATGTGGGTAGCTACCGAACCGTGCTGTTGCCTCGATCCCAATACGAGAGCGATTTATCTTGCCCACACCGCCTATGTGTAGTTCGTGACTAGAGGCTTCCAGAGATCACCTTCTCCTGCCCCCATCGTCACTAGCCATCGCCATAGGGCTTTCTTTTGCCGCTACTGAGAGGGGCGGCTGAAAATTAGGTCAGCGGGAGGGAACAGCAAGCGGAAGAGAAGAGAGGAGTGGAAAAGGAAGTTTAAGAGGAAGCCCTGTGCGGGGAAACAAGAGCCCCGCCCGTGGATCGGCATTAGTCGCCTCTTACGACACGCAGCCGACGTGGCGGGGGCTATATTCCATACTACACCCCCTAGCCCCAGGGGGCCCCTTGGGTGGTGAGGTGTGTGTATTTACCTAGTTGTATTTACCTAGTTTTGTTTTATGGGAAGAGAGCTATGCTCATAGTAACCCGCTTTTGTATCTTTCAGCATCCAGTTTGATATTAAATTCTTTTATAATTTTTGTACTCACTGTTTCTTCATTCAATTTGTTCCATATATCTATCACTCTTTGGAAACCTATTCTTTATCAGATCTCTTCTGTAACTATCCTTTCTTTTCTTTTCGTATCCTCTTGTTCTTCTATCCCAATTCAGTAAATCATCTGTGTGTGTGTGTGTGTGTGTGTGTGTGTGTGTGTGTGTGTGTGTGTGTGTGTGTGTGTGTGTATTCACTTGGTCTTTGGATCACGTGTTGGACTCGTGATCGACAGCTATTTCCCTCCTGGAAGAGAGCTCAGAGCTCGTAGGTCCGATCTATGGGTAATGCTATGACCTTACACACACACACACACCCAACTCCCCGCCCACGAGAGTCAGAGTAACGACCCGAAACGCAGCTGTACCGAAATAATTTCGGCCCTGGGCAGGATTCGAACCAAGCACTACGGGCACCACCATGCTAGTAGTTCATCGCTCTACCAACTGTGCCACCGTGTGTGTGTGTGTGTGTGTGTGTGTGTGTGTGTGTGTGTGTGTGTGTGTGTGTGTGTGTGTGTATTTACCTAGTTGTATTTTGCGGGAAGGGGAGCTATGCTCGTGGTGTCCCGCCATTGTATCTCGCAGTGTCTAGTTTGCTTTTAAACTTATGAATGGTTTTTGCGCATACTATTTCATTATCCAGTTTGTTCCAAGTGTCAAAAACTCTATGTGGAAAACTGTTTTTCTTCAGTTCTCTTCTATAGCTATGTTTTTTTTATTTTCACTCCATGTCCTCTTGCGTTTCTCTTGTCCCAGTTCAGTAAGTCCTCTCTATCAAGTATCTCTGTGCCTTTCATGATTCTGTAGATGGTCAATAGGTCACCTCTCTCTCTTCTTTGCTCCAGTGTCGGTAACTCCAGTTTAGCCAATCTTTCCTCATATGATAGGTTTGCAAGTGCAGGTGCCATTTTTGTAGCTGCTCTTTGGATTCTTTCTATATATATATATTTTTTTTTTAATTCTTTTTGGTACTGGGGGACCACAATGTCGCCGCATACTCTAATCTAGGCCTTATCAATGTAACCAATATCTTTTATCATGTCTTCGTCCAAGTATGCAAATGCCACTTTTATTGATCTTAGCAAGTTGTAAATCTCCCCGACAATTTTGTTAATCTGTTTATCATAGGACAAGTCGTTTGTGATAATTACTCCCAAATCTTTTTCGGATCCTACTTTCTTTACTTCCTTGGTTCCAATTGTATATTTTCCTGATATTTTGTTTTTGCTTTTTCCAAACTCCATTATGCTACACTTCCCATTTCTGACTCCAGTTCCATACCCTATTCAGGTCTTCTTGCAGTGCTTCACAGTTCTTATCAGTTTCTACTTTCCTTAACAGTTTGGCGTCGTCAGCAAAGAAGCTCATGTAACAGTTCACGTCTTCGTCCATGTCATTCATATAGATAGCAAACATTATTGGTGCCAGTACAGATCCTTGCGGTACTCCACTGATCACCTCTTTCCAATCTGAATATTTTTCTCTGAGCACTACTCTCATCTTTCTACCAGTCAGGAAGTCCTCCATCCATTTTAGTAGGTTCCCTTGTATTCCTCCTATGTGTTCCAGTTTTTTAGTAATTTTCTGTGTGGTACTTTGTCAAAGGCTTTTTGCAAGTCTAGGAATGCACAATCAGCCCATCCATTTCTTTCTTGCACTATATCTATTAACCTTGAGTAGAAGCATATTAAGTTTGTGGTGCATGATCTTCCTTGTCTGAACCCGAATTGTCTTGGGTATAATATGTTGTCTTCCAGATGTTTTACCCATCTATTCTTGATTATTTTCTCACAAATTTTGGCTATAGTGCTTGTTAGTGATACTGGCCTATAGTTGGTGGGTTCTTCCTTGTTTCCTCCTTTATATATTGATACAATGTTAGCATTTTTCCAGTCATTAGGTATCTTTCCTTCTTTGAGTGAGCTATTTATTATGTGTATTTTGTCTGTTAGTTCTTCTTTGCATTCCTTTAGAATCCAATTTGCAATACCATCCGAACCATGTGATTTTCTGACGTCCAGTTTTGATAGATGTTCTGATATTTCTTTTTGTGATGTTGTGAACTCACTCATGTGGGGAGATTGCTTGTTATTATCTACGTCCCAATTTTGTATTTTCTCTCTGGTGAAGACTGATTTAAAGTGGTTGTTCATGACTTCGGCCATCTCTAATTCTTCTGTGTATTGTATATTTCCTTGGCGTAGTTTCACCATTTCCTGTTTGGTTTTAAGTTTACCATTCACATACCGATAGAATAGCTTGGGTTGATCTTTGCATTTATCTATAATATCCTTCTCATGGTTCCTTTTTTCCTCTCTTCTCACATTAACATACTCATTTCTATAGTTTATATAAATCTGCCATTTGCTTTGTTTTTTGTCTTTTCTCCACCTTTTCCAAGCTTTGTCCCTTCTGTCTTTTGCCTCACTGCATCTTTTGTTGAACCAACATTTAATGTACTCTCTCGCTTTAGTCTTGGTGCATGCCTGTTTACCCCTTCATTGTAATTATCCATCAATATATTCCATTTCTCTTCCACTGTTGTCTCTTCCATGTAGAATTTTTCCCAGTTTGCATTCCGGAAGAATGTCTTTAGTTTTGCAAAGTCTGTTTTGTTGTACATCAATCTTCCTTTCCTATGCTTTTCGTTCCTCTCCATGTCTATTTCTTCCTTTAGTACAGTTTCGATGAGTACATGGTCACTCTTTCCAATTGGTGTCTTGTAATGGACTTTGTCCACTATTTCAGGTTCTGTTGTAAATATTAAATCTAGTTTCGATGGCTCTTCATTGTTTCTGTACCTTGTGTTTTCACTGACCCATTGGGTCATTGTGTACTCCATGCTCATGTCTAGCAGTACGTTGCCCCACAAGTCATCTCTTCCTCGCACTGTCTTGTTGTCCCAACAAATTTCTTTGCAATTGAAGTCCCCCATAATTACCAGATTACCCTTACCCATTAGTATCTCATTTAGTGATTTTCTTGTATTTTCTAGCATTTTTGTATGTTCGTTCTCTTTCCAAGCATTCGTTTTTCGGGGCACATAGGTCACCACAAACTTTCTACTTTTCATATTCTTGCCTTCGACTTTTATCATGATCAGTTCAACATTACCTTTGCCCTCTGCAATTTTTATCACGTTTAGGTCCTTCTTGGCCAAGAACATGATTCCCCCTCCCTGTTTTTCATCCAGTAATTGTATAGGCCTTGTCCAATAACGATGGATGGTATTTCACCTCTTAGTTTAGTCTCTACAATTCCCATTATGTCTGGTTTTTCTTCTAACAGATAATCATTGAGTTCGTTCAGACCTGAAATTAATCCGTCAATGTTAGTATGGGCCACTTTTAATTTTCTTCCTTCTCCATTATTTTTTCTGCCATTGGTTTTTTCGTTTTGATTGATTGATTTATGAATTTTTTGGCTTGAAGGCCAAGCGCCGGAGCCGGTAGGCCATTCAGCGCATATTTATCTTATAGATAAAAATTCAAGTAAACAGTAAAAACAATAAACATTCACAAAAGCACATCACAACATACACTCACAAGCATTCATATACACAATCTTAAATTTCATAAAATAAACCGATGTCTTTCAAAAACTTTAAAACATTCTTCACTTGAGCTTCCTCCCCTAAAATTTCTTTAAAAGATAAATTTGTTAAAAAAAAATTGCCCTGCGCTTATTAGAGAATGCAGGGCACTGAATCAATATGTGTTTTATTGTAAAAACTACTTGGCAAGTGGGACATTAGGGGGCCAGCCCCTCTGCTCCACTTGCCATCAAATATTTGTGAGTAATGTAGGAATGGCCAATTCTCAATCTTGTCAAGACAATACTTGACATTCTGTCCAAAGGAGGACACTTCCAAGGATTCACCAAGGGGTGAATCTCTTTTAGCTTATAACTACCGTCCAGCCTTGTCCATTGCTCTTGCCACTTTTCCATTGTATAACAATGAATCACTTGTTTGAAGTCCGTATGTGGGACTTTTCGGTCTGTTACATGGCTGAGCCTAATGGCGACTTTGGCTGCAGCATCGGCCTGTTCATTTCCAGAGATACCCTCATGGGACGGCACCCAGCAAAAGTTTACTTTTATTCTCTTTCGGTTGTTGATGAGAACCAACCAGTCCTGTATTTCTTGAATTAAAAAGTGAAGAGGCAAAAATGTATTTACAGAGGATAGAAAGCTCATGGAGTCTGTAAAAATAACAACCTTCTTGTTGCATGGAACAGAATTAAAAACAAATTTGAGGGCGTTGCTGACTGCCTGCAGTTCAGCAGTAAAAACAGAGCTAAAATGAGGCAATTTTCTCTTTAAAATTGTGCTATCAGATACAACAGCACAACCAACACCATCTTGGGATTTTGATCCATCTGTATAAATTAAAATTGAATCAGCATGTACTTATAAATGTTCTAAAAATTCACTTTTTAGCTCTACAGCAGTTCTATTTTTCTTCTTTTTAAGAGGACATATTACAGTGGGTCATCGGTTCCAAGGAGGGAATTTGGGAGGCGTGATCTCTGCATTTCTATCAGGAACAAGTCCTACCTTCTCTGTCCCAACTTCACATCTCACTTCTAAAGGTTTCGGCAGAGTACTTTTCCTTGGAGCTCTGTCTACCGGCTGCTTTAAATATTTGAAGTTTGGATTCTGTTTGGATGTCAAGACACGAGATATATATCTAAGGCTTAATTCCTCACTGCGAATATACAGGGGAGGAATTCCTGCGTCCACATACAAGCTATCCACTGGAGATGTTCTATAGGCTCCCGAACAGATCCGCAAAGCCATATTGTGGACTATATCAAGCTTCTTTAATGAAGTTTTACATGCCGATCCATAAATTTGACATCCATAATCCATTTTGCTAAGGCACAATGTTTGGTAAAGCCTTATTAAAGTTACACGATCTGCTCCCCAGTTGAAACGAGACACTACCTTTAGTATATTAAGTCGCTGTTTAACAGTGTATACAACCTCCTTTATGTGATGAGTGAATGTCAACCTTTTGTCCAATACCAGACCCAAGTATTTTACTTCATCTTCATATGGTAATATGACACCCTCTAAGAATAGTGTTGGTATATCTTCCTTGCATCTTAGTCTGGAAAACCTTATGGTTTTGTTTTTTTCAGCAGAGAATCTGAAGCCCCTGCAATTAGCCCATACTGTTGCTAAGTTAATAGCCTCTTGAATCTTTTGACCTGTTTCTAGTGTTGTCGATTTGCTGCACACAATAGCGAAGTCATTAGCATAAGCCAATCCATGAACTCTTGTGGGAACTTGTTCTAATAAACTATTAATGGCTATGCTGAACAGTGTAGGACTCAGAACACTTCCTTGGGGAATCCCTTCCTCTTGAAGATATGCACAAGAGAAAGAAGAGCCCACTCGGACTTTTAGATAACGGTCAGATAAGAAGTCCTTTAAACAATTGAACATATTACCCCTGATACCCCACTCTGCAACTTGCTTCAGAATGCCTCCCCGCCAGGTAGTATCGTAGGCATTTTTCAAGTCAAAAAACACATCGATGCTAGAGTTCTCAATTGCAAAGGCATTCTCAATCTCACGAGTGATAAAAAGTAAGGGGTCCAGGGTGCACATATTTCTTCTAAATCCAAACTGTCTGTTAGATAGCAGATTTTTAGATTCCAAAAACTAAACTAAACGCATATTAACCATTCTTTCATAGATCTTACAAATGCAGCTAGTGAGAGCAATAGGTCTGTAACTTTGTGGGTCATGAGCGTCTTTTCTTGCCTTTAAGATTCCTATGATAATTGAAGTCTTCCAAGATTTAGGAGAAGATCCACAAGACCAAAATTTGTTCAGCACATTTAAAAGAAACTTCTTCGACAATATGGATAAATGAGCAATCATGGAGTAAAGAATCTCATCCTCTCCAGGAGAGGTTGGGGAGGATAAAGATAAAGCATGATCCATTTCACCCAAAGTGAAGAGAAGATTATATGCCTCCGAGTTCGTATTGGTACGAGGAATAATCGTGGTCTTGGCTCTAATTCTTCTGAAATCGTGTGAATAATGTAATGGACTTGAAATACCAGCATAATGTTTTTCAAAAGCCTCTGCTACTTCTCTTATATCTGATATAAAGGAGTCATTTATCTTCAGAATGGGTAAAGGAGATGGAGTAAACTTTCCTTGTAGTTTTCGAATCCTATTCCATACTAAGGTAGGGGAAGAGTCGTTTTTCAATTCGCTAATATATTTAATGAAGGATTCCCTCCTTGCTTTCTTGAAGATTTTCTTCTGCTTTGCTCGAGCTCTTCTGTACGTTATCTTATTGACTAAACAAGGATATCTCCGATATCTCTTATAGCAAGTTCTTGTAATCTTTCTGCTTAAAGAACATTCATCGTTCCACCAGGGGACTACTGGGCGTTGAGGTTTACCAGCTGTCCTAGGAATGGAAGAGAAAGCACCAGAAAGTATGATGTCCACCAGATAATTATATGCATCAGAGTTACTACAAAAATCACTAGTCTTATAATCAATCTCTGTGGATCTCCTAAATAATTCCCAATTAGCCTCTCCTGTCTTCCATTTAGGTAAGCAACAGGTAAATATTTGATATGGATAGGCCAGTGGTCGCTACCATGTAGATCTTCATCTACTGACCAACTGTAGTCTAATCTTAAGGATGATGAACAAATAGTTAGGTCTATAGCAGAACTTGAGTTGTGAAAGACATCAAACCTAGTTTTGGAACAGTCATTCATCAAAATGACATCGTTATTATCAATAAAGTCTTCAATTATATTGCCCCAGGGGTCACACCTTTATTCACCCCATAGAGGATGCTTGGCGTTAAAGTCACCCATTAGAATAAAAGGCTCAGGGAGCTGGTCAACCAAAGATTGTAAGTCATTTAACTCAAACTGACGGGGGTAGTTATATATGTCTACGAGTCGATCTTCCAGTTCAGGTTCCAAATATAAAGAACATAAAGTGATCCATTTAGTGGTAAAGATTTGTACTGCACAAGCCTGCAACACCGAATGTAGCTGGACACTTCTGTGGTTTACACATTTCTTAACAATGATACCAGTACCTCCATGGGCACGGCCCCCAATCATAGGAGGAGATCTGTAAAATTAATAATTAAGTCCAACATTAGGGGATAAATTGCCAAGCATAGTTTCTTGGAGACAAATAGTAGACACATCATGTTCTTGAAAGAGAATCCGAACCTTGAATATTCCATTGTATTATGGACATTATACTGTTTTCTTTTTCTTTTTTGGGTCTACTGGTCTGGAAAGAGAAGTCTGGGAGAGAGAGTGTTGACAAGATAGGTTCTTTTCTAATTTCTTTGCTTTCGCGGGTGGCATTCTCCTCTCTGACAATGGTCCGACCGACGATGTAGAGTCTGGGTTATTAGTTCCTTTCTTAGATTGCATATCACGATTTGGGGAAGAAGATGGAGATGAGGGTGGACTGTGGAGTCTTTTACTGCGCACAGCTTCAAATTCCATAGCTTTGCTTCTGTGCGCCTCAACTGAGTGAGGCACATCAGTCCGTAATCCCTTTATTGGGGAGCCCCCCAAGTTTGGAACGTTGACTGATTGAGAGGAGGCTTTCTTAAAGGAACCCTGTGGGGTTTCAGCAATGGGAACTTTAGGTGCCCCTCTAGGTGGGGCAGGAGACATTCCCTCAACTGGGGATGGGAGAACCTCCACAGAGGAGGGTTGAGGAGTACTACAATTTCCAACTTGTAGAGAAGAACGATTAGGTCTAGTAGTGACTCTTTCACGCTGAGGCTTAGGTTCAGCATTTCCTTGATCCTCATTGCTTCTGTGCACCTCTATTGAGTGAGGCACACTAGTCAGCAATCCCTCTACTGGGGAGTCCCCCAAGTCTGGAAGAGAGATTGCCTGAGAGGAGGCTTCATTACATGAAGCCTGTGAGGTTTCTACAATAGAAACCTTAGGTGCCCCTCCAGATGGGGCAGGGGGCACCCCTTCAACAAGGGGTGAGGAAACCTCTGCACAGGAGGCTTCAGGAGTACTAGAAATTTCTACTTGAGAAGAAGAAAGACCATTAGGTTTCATAGTTACACTTTTACACTGAGGCTTGGGTTCAGTGTTAACAGAACCATTCATATTGGCATTTTTATTTCTATTGCGTTCTACAGTTGGCGGATCCACTTTACTATTTGTTTTAACAACATCACTGTATCTTTTGGAATTACTTAATAGTCTTTTAGCATGTCCTACACTTATATGTTCTGCATGAGCTTTTAGTAGTATTTCCTGTTCCTTCTTATAAATTACACAGTTCTTATCTCTGGCATCATGCTCTTCTTTACAATTTATACAAACTGTTGGGCGGGTACAATCCCCATGTTCAGGCTGAGCACATATCAAACACATTTTGTCCCTTGCACATCTGCGGGAAGGATGGCCAAAACCATAGCAGTTAAAGCACTGAAGGGGACGGGGCTTAAACTGCTTCACACAAACAATCTCTTTTTCTATCTCTACATAATGAGGTAGATCTTCACCACAAAAACTTAGGATAATCATAGAAGAACGAGGGATTTTAGCAACCTTCCAAACATTAGTTGGGCACATTTCTAAAATCTCTTCTTCATCAAAGTCATACAGATCTCTATTAAAAATTACCCTTTGGCATAACTAAAGGTATAGTGGGGTTTAACTTCCTTAATGTCAGATTTCTGTTTCAAGTTAAGCATCATGGCAGCTTGTTCATAGGATTTTACATGAATTAAGAAGGAATTTCTTCCAAATCGTGATACCTGGGAGTTATTCAAATTACCACAGCCAAGGTGACTCTTCAAGAATCTTCTAAACTCGAACAAGTTAGCACGTTCTTTTGCAAGAGTGATAATGAGCCACTTAGCTGAATTGGGAGGCCTCTGCATTTCCTCTACTGGGATTTCTGGATAAAAGATATCCAGGTTAGGTGCCACTCTAGCAACAAGTTGGGCCGAAGATTAATTCTCATTGCAATTATTATAATCCAAGCAGGCAGCAGCTGCATCCTGATTAGAAACAAATGAGATCCACACTAGCCAACCTTTAAAGTTGTCAATTAGTTTAACTCTTATCTCTTTAATTTGTCCAAATTTACGGAACTTTTCATACAAGTCTGTATGACTCTTATCAAGAGAGACGTATTCTATGACTATTAGGGGCAGTATTTGATTGATTGATTTTACCGAAGTCCTTTTTCAAGCCGGAGTCAACTGGGGTTTTTATTTTTGTTGAGTCAATAGCATCAACATTAGGATTGGCAATATTAGGAGAGGGATCGGGGGGTTTAGGAGGAGGATCAGGTAGTGGTGGAGGTTTAGAATATTCAGTTTGACCAGCCGCCATGATCGTGTATATCTATGAGGCCACACCATATATTAAGAAAGAAAGATTAATGCATAGAAGATACTGCAGTTGCTTGATGCCACGCGCAATAAAAGAAAAGTCTCTGCAGAGTCGGGAAGTTCCAGAAACGACTATTTACACATGCAGGGCCTCGGAGGTGAGTTAGAGACTTTGTCAACCCGGGGTTTGTCCTCTTTTGTTTTGTCCCATTTAGGATGGGTCCGGTGTAGTCACTCTGCATGTGTACTGGATAGGGAGAAAGGAAGTCGGTAGCCTAGTACCTACCTCACAAACATGCATTCCCCAGTCGGTGACTTTCGGCCCTCGCAGGGAGTAGTGACCTCGCGGTATACATCCCCACTTGACTGGGTTCAGACATGTAGCCTGGGAGGCACCAAGACACCAGGACCTTCCTTAACAAGTATTAGAGAAAGATGGTGAAAAAGGAGAGTAGGGTAGCAAATATGAAGGATAGGGATAGGGGAATTCACAAAGGAAAAGGGTGAGGGACCCCCTATCTATTCACTACCCCAAAAACCTCATCCTAAAACAATTGTCATAGGATGAGGGCGACAAATCCTAGGAGTATTCCATTCCATAATCAAAGACAAGCTAGGGTCGTCAACAAAAATACTTTTGGCTCAGTTTTCGTCTGGTAGCTTAGGGCTGACCTCTCCAGTATGGTTGCACCTGGCTGGCACAGCTCAGCCCGTCCTTGCTACACGGAAGCCCCCCCCCCCCCCACTACATCAAAGTACTGGGCCTCGGGGGGGGGTTCGTTTTGATGCGCCATTGTCTGAATCTCATGTCGATTACTCTCCAATGGAATTCTTTGCATTCTGTCTCCATTCTCATCGTTTTTTTTTTCTTTGCTTCTTCTCTTAGTGACTTTTCTTTTTCTAATTCCTCAGTACTCATTTCTCTTTTTATCCATATCTTATTATACTTTTCACTCTTTGCCAAGTTGCCTACTTTTTCAAATATGTCTTCTACTACCATTTGTGACCTTAATTTTATCTTTAGAGGTCGATTTCTATCCTTAGAATAGCGACCGATTCTATATGTCTCTTCCAGGTCTATTACTGCATCTCTTTCTCCCCCCTGAATTTCATTTAGGATTTCTACTGCTGTCTCTTTTTCTTCTTTTTCTTTCATGTACCTCGCCAATCCGTTTTTCTTTTAGTCCATATACCATAATGCATTTTTTCCTATCTACTGTATCCCTGACCCAGTTAGTTTTTTCGTTAATCACTTGGATAATTGTGTCTTTTGCATTATCCTGCATTTGCTGCTTGACTATTTCTTTGAAAGCAATTTCCTTGTTTTCGATGTTTTCCTTCCACTTAATTTTCTGAATACTTTCCTCACCTTGATTCTCTTCGATCTTTTGTGTCAATTCTTGTAATTTATTGTTCACCTCTATCTTTAAATTTTCGCTGTTGTTATTATCATTAGTTTTCTTCTTTTCGTTGTCACACTTCAACTCATTTATATCCCTTTTCATTTCTTTAATCTCGTTTGTAAGATCCAAGTTGATTTTTCTTAGGTCAGAAATTTCGTGATTCGCCTGTACTAAGCAGTCTATTAATACTATGATATATTTTCTTAAGTCCATAATTTCATTCTCCCACCGAATCCTATTTTTGCTCATATCTCTATTTCTAATAATCGACTTAAGTTCCTGCTTTCATACTTACTAAATCCTGGAAAATCTTTCTCATCGCACGTGTTAGTACAAGGTTTGTTTACATCGCGGTTCGATCGACTGACGCCAGATGGCTCTGGTTCGTGACTGGCTTTCGAGTCGTTGTTTTCATTCATTTTCGCTAATTCCATGTTAATACAATTGACTAGCACTGCAGAGATATCATTTCGGACACTCACGATCACTCCCCACCCCTACAATACAAACCAGGTTTCCTTTTTCGTCGTAAATCCTCTTCTTGGTCACGCGACGACGACGACGACGGAGGTGCTTGCGGCGTGGAGGCGTGTGTGTGTGTGTATTCACCTTGGTCTTTGGATCACGTGTTGGACTCGTGATCGACATCTATTTCCCTCCCGGAAGAGAGCTCAGAGCTCGTATGATCGATCTATGGGTAATGCTATGACCTTTCACACACACACACACACACACACACACACACACTTTCAACGAACGGACGGCTTGACGAACGCTCTGAAGAAAAGTGCAGATTGTGGATACCAACGCAAAGAGAAGTGCCTTTTTGTATTTGCAGGGGGGGGGGAAATTGCTCGTGAGGCAGTAGGTAAGTAGGAAAAGAGGAGAAGGGGAGGGATTGCTGGGGAAATGGAAGGAAATGAGGATGTGGAGGACTTGGCCCAGGCAGACGGGCGTAAGGTCAACATGAAACGACCACCGGATGACGAAATGGCAAATAAAAATGTAAAGATTAGAAGTATAGAGAGGAGAAATACAGTAGAAAGTGACGAGAATATGTTCCAGGGATTTAAAGAGGGTGGGGGGGACACAACCCCCCCCCCGACTGATAAGACTAGAGGAGAGAGTTGATAAGGTGATCGAGGACTTGGAACGTAAGTTAGGTAAGGTAGACTCCATCTTCCAGAGAATTGAAAGATTGGAACAACTAGAGAAGGCTAACAGAAACTTAACTGAAGAAGTAGAGGACCTAAAAAGACAGTTAGGAAATGTAAAGGAGGAGAATGAGAAATTGAAGAAGAATAGTAATGAAAACAGTGAGAAAATAGCTACAGAAGCTAAAAATTGGAGAATAACTCAAGAAGGGAATAAGGTTTCATTCACTGACATAGTCAAACAGCAATTGAAAGAACATAATGAAGACTCAGTTATTAAAGTGATGAGACAGAAGGAGAATATAGTAAGAGAATTAGCTGACAAAAAGAAATGTATAATTATATTAGGAATGGAAGAGAAACATAACCCAGATAGAACCGCAAGAATCAAGGAGGAAAATGAAAGGGTAAGCAGTTTATTAAAATTAGTCCAGGAAGATGAACCAGAAATTATAAAGGAAATTGAGGAAAAATTCAGACTCGGAAAATATAGTACAGATAAGACCAGACCAATTAAGATTAAATTCAGGTCACAAACAACGGCAGAGAAAATTCTATCCAAGACAGGGAAACTAGCAACAAATGATCAATATAAAAAGGTATGGATAAAAAGAGAAATGAATAAGGAGGAAAGAGAGGCAGAAAAGCAGAAAAGAATTGAAGCTAAGGCAAAAAACGAGGAAAGAACGGAGTCAGAGAAAGAGAGATTCTATTGGAGAGTAGTGAACATGAAAATAAAGCAGTTCGACATACTAAAGAAAAACATAAGGGAAACAGAGAACACAATGGAAGTGGCAGAAAACTAAGAGTGTCTTACACAAATATAGATGGATTGATAACAGGATTGAATGAACTGAATGATTATTTGAAAGAAAAAGAACCGGACATAATGGGAATTGTAGAAACAAAATTAAAAGGCCCACTACCACCCAACAGTGTAGGACATGATACATACAATTATTGGATTAGAAACAGAGAGAAAAAACAAGGGGGTGGAGTTATGTTCCTGACAAAGAAGGATATAAACGTGAAAGGTGTCATATATGGAAAGAATACAGTAGAGATGATTATGATAGAAGTGGAAGACCGAGATAAGAAGAGCAGAAAATTTGTGATCAATTATGTGCCTCCGAAAACAGCCTCATGGGAGGAGAGTGAACATAAAAGTATGTTAGAGGACACAAAGATAGCATTAACTAAAATAATGGAAGACGGAGGAAGAATAGTTATGATGGGCGACTTTAATTGCAAAGAAATCTGCTGGGAAGAAATGACAGTAAAGAGTGGTGATGACTCATGGGGAAATGCTCTACTTGAGATGATTACTGACCATTCAATGACACAATGGATACAAGAGAACACTAGGTATAGAAATGAAGAAGAACCATCGAGGCTAGACTTAATAATTACATCTGAACCTAGAATAGTGGACAAGATTGAATATAAAACACCAATAGGTAAAAGTGACCACATATTGATTGAACTGGAACTTAATGAAGAAAAATATATGAAAAGAAATGAACAATATAGAAAAGGAAGAATGATGTATGAAAAAACAAACTTTGATAAAATAAGAGAATTCTTCCAACAAGAAAACTGGGAAGAAATATACAAAGAAGAAACATCAGTGGAAGAGAAATGGAATATTTTGACAAAAATTTACAAAGAAGGAGTGGAAAAGTATGTCCCAAGACAAAAACAAGAAAAAGAATATGTAAAATGCTGGTACAACAAAAGTTGTAGGGAGTTAAAAGACAAAAGAGACAAAGCCTGGACCGGATGGAAAAAAGACAGAAGACCTGAAAAATGGAAAATATATACTGGTTATAGAAATGAATATGTACAAAAGTGCAGAGAGGAAAAAAGAAAATATGAAAAAGATGTTATAGAAAAGTGTAAAGATCAACCAAAACTATTCTACAGATTTGTAAACAATAAACTGAAAAACAAACAAGACTTGGAGAAATTAAGACAAGGAGGAGTTGAATACACTGAGGAAATGGAAATGGCAGAAATTATGAACAAACATTTTAAATCAGTGTTTACAAGGGAAAATATACAACCTGAAGAGATTGAGTGGAAGGAAAAAGTCCCCCCTATGGAAGAAATAGAAGTAACGAAGAATGAAATATTGACACACTTGGGTAATTTTGATGTCAGAAAATCGCATGGGCCAGATGAAATAGCAAACTGGATTCTGAAAGAATGTAGGAATGAACTGGCAGACAAAATACATAGCATAATAAGCAGTTCCTTAAAAGAAGGAAAAGTTCCAGAAGATTGGAAAAAAGCAAATATAGTACCTATATATAAAGGAGGAAATAAAGAAGAACCTACCAACTATAGACCAGTCTCTCTAACAAGTACAATAGCAAAAATATGTGAAAGAATTATCAAAAGTAGATGGGTAAAATACTTGGAAAAAAACAACGTACTAAATCCAAGGCAATTTGGATTCAGACAAGGACGATCATGCGTCACCAATTTAATATGTTTCTATTCAAGACTAATAGATATAATACAAGAAAGAGATGGATGGGCTGATTGTGCATTTCTAGACCTAAAAAAAGCTTTTGACAAAGTACCACATAAGAAGTTGCTTAAGAAATTAGAATATGAAGGAGGAATACAAGGTAAACTGCTAAATTGGATGGAAGACTTTTTGCAAGAAAGAAAAATGAGAGTAGTGATAAGAGATCAGCACTCAAAATGGAATGAAGTAATAAGCGGTGTCCCGCAGGGAACAGTTCTGGCCCCAATAATGTTTGCTATATATATTAATGATATGGATGAAGGAATTGAAAGCTATATGAGCTTCTTTGCAGATGATGCAAAATTACTGAAAAGAGTGAAAACTGAAGAGGATTGTGAATCACTACAGAGAGATCTAAATAAAGTACAAGAATGGAGTAGGAAGTGGGAGATGGAGTTCAATACAAAAAAGTGTAGTATAATGGAATTTGGAAAAAGCAAAAACAGAATAACAGGATCATATAATTTGGGAGAAGAAGGAATAAAAAGAGTAGAAAATGAGAGGGACCTGGGAGTCATTGTTATGAATAATATGTCACCTGAGAAACATATAAATAAGATTTTTGGAGAAACTTATAATTTAATAAGAACAATCAAAGTGGCATTTACATACCTGGATGAAGAAATGGTGAGGAAAATCCTAATCACCCTGATAAGACCAAGATTGGAATATGCAGCAACGATATGGTCACCAAGTACAAAAAAATGTATAAAAAAACTTGAAAGAATACAAAGAGCAATTACTAAACTGGCACCAACACTCTCAAAACTATCATATGAAGAGAGACTACAAAAACTTAAACTACAGACACTAGAGCAAAGAAGAGAGAGAGGAGATTTGATAGCTATTTACAGAATCATGAAAGGCATAGAAATTACTGATAGAGAGAATCTGATAAAATGGGATGACAGAAATACAAGAGGACACGGAAAGAAAATAAAAAAAGACAACTATAGAAGAGATTTGAAAAAGAACAGCTTTCCTCACAGAGCAATAGACAGTTGGAACAAGTTAGATGAGAAAGTGGTGTGTGCAAAAACAATACATGAATTTAAAAATAGTTTAGATAAAATGAGATATGAAGACGGGACCTCACGAGCATAGCTCCCCTTCCCGTAAAATACAACTAGGTAAATACAACTAGGTAAATACACACACAACTCCCCGCCAACGAGAGTCAGAGTAACGACCCGAAGCGCAGCGAAACCGAAATAATTTCGGCCCTGGGCAGGATTCGAACCAGGTACTGCGAGCACCACCGTACTTCCCAATCCAGCCCTCTATCACCCGCGCCACCGAGTGTGTGTATTCACCTCGGATCTGCTGCAGCCTCTTTTCGAGACAGCCAGACACCACCCTACGGCAGTGAGCTCAGAGCTCATTATTAGCATATCTCTGGGTAGGTCTGAGACCACTCACACTCCACACACCGGGAGTCCAAGGTCACAACTCCTTGACTAACGTCCCGTACCTACTCGCTGCTAGGTGAACAGGGGCTACACATGAAAGGAGACAAACCCAACTTGTCTCCGCCCGGCCGGAGACATGTGTGTGTGTGTGTGTGTATTTACCTAGTTGTATTTTACGGGAAGGGGAGCTATGCTCGTAGTGTCCCGTCTTCCTATCTCATTTTATCTCAACTATTTTTAAATTCATGCATTGTTTTTGCACACACCACTTTCTCATCTAACTTGTTCCATGTATTTACCTAGTTGTATTTACCTAGTTGTATTTTACGGGAAGGGGAGCTATGCTCGTGGGGTCCCGTCTTCATATCTCATTTTATCTAAACTATTTTTAAATTCATGTATTGTTTTTGCACACACCACTTTCTCATCTAACTTGTTCCAACTGTCTATTGCTCTGTGAGGAAAGCTGTTCTTTTTAAAATCTCTTCTATAGCTGTCTTTTTTTATTTTCTTTCCGTGTCCTCTTGTATTTCTGTCATCCCATTTTATCAGATTCTCTCTATCAGTAATTTCTATGCCTTTCATGATTCTGTAAATAGCTATCAAATCTCCTCTCTCTCTTCTTTGCTCTAGTGTCTGTAGTTTAAGTTTTTGTAGTCTCTCTTCATATGATAGTTTTGAGAGTGTTGGTGCCAGTTTTGTAATTGCTCTTTGTATTCTTTCAAGTTTTTTTATACATTTTTTTGTACTTGGTGACCATATCGTTGCTGCATATTCCAATCTTGTGTATTTACCTAGTTGTATTTACCTAGTTGTATTTTACGGGAAGGGGAGCTATGCTCGTGGGGTCCCGTCTTCATATCTCATTTTATCTAAACTATTTTTAAATTCATGTATTGTTTTTGCACACACCACTTTCTCATCTAACTTGTTCCAACTGTCTATTGCTCTGTGAGGAAAGCTGTTCTTTTTAAAATCTCTTCTATAGCTGTCTTTTTTTATTTTCTTTCCGTGTCCTCTTGTATTTCTGTCATCCCATTTTATCAGATTCTCTCTATCAGTAATTTCTATGCCTTTCATGATTCTGTAAATAGCTATCAAATCTCCTCTCTCTCTTCTTTGCTCTAGTGTCTGTAGTTTAAGTTTTTGTAGTCTCTCTTCATATGATAGTTTTGAGAGTGTTGGTGCCAGTTTTGTAATTGCTCTTTGTATTCTTTCAAGTTTTTTTATACATTTTTTTGTACTTGGTGACCATATCGTTGCTGCATATTCCAATCTTGGTCTTATCAGGGTGATTAGGATTTTCCTCACCATTTCTTCATCCAGGTATGTAAATGCCACTTTGATTGTTCTTATTAAATTATAAGTTTCTCCAAAAATCTTATTTATATGTTTCTCAGGTGACATATTATTCATAACAATGACTCCCAGGTCCTTCTCATTTTCTACTTTTTTTATTCCTTCTTTTCCCAAATTATATGATCCTGTTATTCTGTTTTTGCTTTTTCCAAATTCCATTATGCTACACTTTTTTGTATTGAACTCCATCTCCCACTTCCTACTCCATTCTTGTACTTTATTTAGATCTCTCTGTAGTGATTCACAATCTTCTTCAGTTTTCACTCTTTTCAGTAATTTTGCATCATCTGCAAAGAAGCTCATATAGCTTTCAATTCCTTCATCCATATCATTAATATATATAGCAAACATTATTGGGGCCAGAACTGTTCCCTGCGGGACACCGCTTATTACTTCATTCCATTTTGAGTGCTGATCTCTTATCACTACTCTCATTTTTCTTTCTTGCAAAAAGTCTTCCATCCAATTTAGCAATTTACCTTGTATTCCTCCTTCATATTCTAATTTCTTAAGCAACTTCTTATGTGGTACTTTGTCAAAAGCTTTTTTTAGGTCTAGAAATGCACAATCAGCCCATCCATCTCTTTCTTGTATTATATCTATTAGCCTTGAATAGAAACATATTAAATTGGTGACGCATGATCGTCCTTGTCTGAATCCAAATTGCCTTGGATTTAGTACGTTGTTTTTTTCCAAGTATTTTACCCATCTACTTTTGATAATTCTTTCACATATTTTTGCTATTGTACTTGTTAGAGAGACTGGTCTATAGTTGGTAGGTTCTTCTTTATTTCCTCCTTTATATATAGGTACTATATTTGCTTTTTTCCAATCTTCTGGAACTTTTCCTTCTTTTAAGGAACTGCTTATTATGCTATGTATTTTGTCTGCCAGTTCATTCCTGCATTCTTTCAGAATCCAGTTTGCTATTTCATCTGGCCCATGCGATTTTCTGACATCAAAATTACCCAAGTGTGTCAATATTTCATTCTTTGTTACTTCTATTTCTTCCATAGGGGGGACTTTTTCCTTCCACTCAATCTCTTCAGGTTGTATATTTTCCCTTGTAAACACTGATTTAAAATGTTTGTTCATAATTTCTGCCATTTCCATTTCCTCAGTGTATTCAACTCCTCCTTGTCTTAATTTCTCTAAGTCTTGTTTGTTTTTCAGTTTATTGTTTACAAATCTGTAGAATAGTTTTGGTTGATCTTTACACTTTTCTATAACATCTTTTTCATATTTTCTTTTTTCCTCTCTGCACTTTTGTACATATTCATTTCTATAACCAGTATATATTTTCCATTTTTCAGGTCTGTCTTTTTTCCATCTGTTCCAGGCTTTGTCTCTTTTGTCCTTTAACTCCCTACAACTTTTGTTGTACCAGCATTTTACATATTCTTTTTCTTGTTTTTGTCTTGGGACATACTTTTCCACTCCTTTTTTGTAAATTTTTGTCAAAATATTCCATTTCTCTTCCACTGTTGTTTCTTCTTTGTATATTTCTTCCCAGTTTTCTTGTTGGAAGAATTCTCTTATTTTATCAAAGTTTGTTTTTTCATACATCATTCTTCCTTTTCTATATTGTTCATTTCTTTTCATATATTTTTCTTCATTAAGTTCCAGTTCAATCAATATGTGGTCACTTTTACCTATTGGTGTTTTATATTCAATCTTGTCCACTATTCTAGGTTCAGATGTAATTATTAAGTCTAGCCTCGATGGTTCTTCTTCATTTCTATACCTAGTGTTCTCTTGTATCCATTGTGTCATTGAATGGTCAGTAATCATCTCAAGTAGAGCATTTCCCCATGAGTCATCACCACTCTTTACTGTCATTTCTTCCCAGCAGATTTCTTTGCAATTAAAGTTGCCCATCATAACTATTCTTCCTCCGTCTTCCATTATTTTAGTTAATGCTATCTTTGTGTCCTCTAACATACTTTTATGTTCACTCTCCTCCCATGAGGCTGTTTTCGGAGGCACATAATTGATCACAAATTTTCTGCTCTTCTTATCTCGGTCTTCCACTTCTATCATAATCATCTCTACTGTATTCTTTCCATATATGACACCTTTCACGTTTATATCCTTCTTAGTCAGGAACATAACTCCACCCCCTTGTTTTTTCTCTCTGTTTCTAATCCAATAATTGTATGTATCATGTCCTACACTGTTGGGTGGTAGTGGGCCTTTTAATTTTGTTTCTACAATTCCCATTATGTCCGGTTCTTTTTCTTTCAAATAATCATTCAGTTCATTCAATCCTGTTATCAATCCATCTATATTTGTGTAAGACACTCTTAGTTTTCTGCCACTTCCATTGTATTCTCTGTTTCCCTTATGTTTTTCTTTAGTATGTCGAACTGCTTTATTTTCATGTTCACTACTCTCCAATAGAATCTCTCTTTCTCTGACTCCGTTCTTTCCTCGTTTTTTGCCTTAGCTTCAATTCTTTTCTGCTTTTCTGCCTCTCTTTCCTCCTTATTCATTTCTCTTTTTATCCATACCTTTTTATATTGATCATTTGTTGCTAGTTTCCCTGTCTTGGATAGAATTTTCTCTGCTGTTGTTTGTGACCTGAATTTAATCTTAATTGGTCTGGTCTTATCTGTACTATATTTTCCGAGTCTGAATTTTTCCTCAATTTCCTTTATAATTTCTGGTTCATCTTCCTGGACTAATTTTAATAAACTGCTTACTCTTTCATTTTCCTCCTTGATTCTTGCAGTTCTATCTGGGTTATGTTTCTCTTCCATTCCTAATATAATTATACATTTCTTTTTGTCAGCTAATTCTCTTACTATATTCTCCTTCTGTCTCATCACTTTAATAACTGAGTCTTCATTATGTTCTTTCAATTGCTGTTTGACTATGTCAGTGAATGAAACCTTATTCCCTTCTTGAGTTATTCTCCAATTTTTAGCTTCTGTAGCTAGTTTCTCTCTGTTTTCATTACTATTCTTCTTCAATTTCTCATTCTCCTCCTTTACATTTCCTAACTGTCTTTTTAGGTCCTCTATTTCTTCAGTTAAGTTTCTGTTAGCCTTCTCTAGTTGTTCCAACCTTTCAATTCTTTGAAAAATGGAGTCTACGTTACCTAACTTACGCTCCAAGTCCTCGATCACCTTATCAACTCTCTCCTCTAGTCTTATCAGTCGGGGGGGGGGGGGGGGGGGGGTTTTTTCCCCCCCACCCTCTTTAAATCCCTGGAACATATTCTCGTCACTTTCTTCTGTATTGCTCCTCTCTATACTTCTAATCTTTACATTTTTATTAGACATTTGATCCTCGCTAAGTCTTTTGTTTACCTTCCGCTTGTCTGGCTGGTCAAAGTCTACTCCCTCCTCATTTCCTTCCATTTCCCTCAGTAATCCCTCCCCTTTTCCTCTTTCCCTACGTTCCCACTACTCCACGAGCAATTTCCCCCCCACCCTGCAAAAACACTAGGCACTTCTCTTTGCGTTGGGATCCACAGACTTCACTTTTCTTCAGAACGTCTTCTAAGCCGTCCATTCGTTGAAGTGTGTGTGTGTGTGTGTGTGTGTGTGTGTGTGTGTGTGTGTGTGTGTGTGTGTGTGTGTGTGTGTGTGTGTATTTACCTAGTTGTATTTTACGGGAAGGGGAGCTATGCTCGTGGGGTCCCGTCTTCATTTCTCATTTTATCTAAACTATTTTTAAATTCATGTATTGTTTTTGCACACACCACTTTCTCATCTAACTTGTTCCAACTGTTTATTACTCTGTGAGGAAAGCTGTTCTTTTTCAAGTCTCTTCTATAGCTCTCTATTTTGATTTTCTTTCCTTGTCCTCTTGTATTTCTGTCATCCCATTTTATCAGATTCTCTCTAAATAGCTATCAAATCTCCTCTCTCTCTTCTTTGCTCTAGTGTCTGTAGTTCAAGTTTTTCTAGTCTCTCTTCATATGATAGTTTTGAGAGCGTTGGTGCCAGTTTTGTAATTGCTCTTTGTATTCTTTCAAGTTTTTTTATACATTTTTTTGTACTTCGTGACCATATCGTTGGTGCATATTCCAATCTTGGTCTTATCAGGGTGATTAGGATTTTCCTCACCATTTCTTCATCCAGGTATGTAAATGCAACTTTGATTGTTCTTATTAAATTATAAGTTTCTCCAAAAATCTTATTTATATGTTTCTCAGGTGACATATTATTCATAACAATGACTCCCAGGTCCTTCTCATTTTCTACTTTTTTTATTCCTTCTTCTCCCAATTTATATGCTCCTGTTATTCTGTTTTTGCTTTTTCCAAATTCCATTATACTACACTTTTTTGTATTGAACTCCATCTCCCACTTCCTACTCCATTCCTGTACTATATTTAGATCTCTCTGTAGTGATTCACAATCTTCTTCAGTTTCCACTCTTTTCAGTAGTTTTGCATCATCTGCAAAGAAGCTCATATAGCTTTCTATTCCTTCATCCATATCATTAATATATATAGCAAACATTATTGGGGCCAGAACTGTTCCCTGCGGAACACCGCTTACTACTTCATCCCATTTTGAGTGCTGGTTTCTTATCACTACTCTCATTTTTCTTTCTTGCAAAAAGTCTTCCATCGAATTTAGTAATTTTCCCTGTATTCCTCCTTGAGTTTCTAATTTCTTAAGCAACTTCTTATGTGGTACTTTGTCAAAAGCTTTCTTTAGGTCTAGAAATGCACAGTCCGCCCATCCATCTCTTTCTTGTATTATATCTATTAGCCTTGAATAGAAACATATTAAATTGGTGACGCATGATCGTCCTTGTCTGAATCCAAATTGCCTTGGATTTAACACTTTGTTTTTTCCTAAATATTTTACCCATCTACTTTTGATAATTCTTTCACAAATTTTTGCTATTGTACTTGTTAGAGAGACTGGTCTATAGTTTGTAGGTTCTTCTTTATTTCCTCCTTTATATATAGGTACTATATTTGCTTTTTTCCAATCTTCTGGAACTTTTCCTTCTTTCAAGGAACTGTTTAGTATGCTATGTATTTTGTCTGCCAGTTCATTCCTGCATTCTTTCAGAATCCAGTTTGCTATATCATCTGGTCCATGCGATTTTCTGACATCAAGATTACTCAAGTGTGTCAATATTTCATTCTTTGTTACTTCTATTTCTTCCATAGGGGGGACTTTCTCTTTCCATTCAATCTCTTCAGGTTGTATGTTCTCCCTTGTAAACACTGATTTAAAATGTTTGTTCATAATTTCCGCCATTTCCATTTCCTCAGTGTATTCAACTCCCTCTTGTCTTAATTTCTCCAAGTCTTGTTTGTTTTTCAGTTTATTGTTTACAAATCTGTAGAATAGTTTTGGTTGATCTTTACACTTTTCTATGATATCTTTCATATTTTCTCTTTTCCTCTCTGCACATTTGTACATATTCATTTCTATAACCGGTATATATTTTCCATTTTTCAGGTCTTCTGTCTTTTTTCCATCTGGTCCAGGCTTTGTCTCTTTTGTCTTTTAGCTCCCTACAACTTTTGTTGTACCAGCATTTTACATATTCTTTTTCTTGTTTTTGTCTTGGGACATACTTTTCCACTCCTTTTTTGTAAATTTTTGTCAAAATATTCCATTTCTCTTCCACTGTTGTTTCTTCTTTGTATATTTCTTCCCAGTTTTCTTGTTGAAAGAATTCTCTTATTTTATCAAAGTTTGTTTTTTCATACATCATTCTTCCTTTTCTATATTGCTCATTTCTTTTCATATATTTTTCTTCATTAAGTTCCAGTTCAATCAATATGTGGTCACTTTTACTTATTGGTGTTTTATATTCAATCTTGTCCACTATTCTAGGTTCAGATGTAATTATTAAGTCTAGTCTCGATGGTTCTTCTTCATTTCTATACCTGGTGTTCTCCTGTATCCATTGTGTCATTGTGTGGTCAATAATCATCTCAAGTAGAGCGTTTCCCCATGAGTCATCTCCACCCTTTACTGTCATTTCTTCCCAGCAGATTTCTTTGCAATTAAAGTCGCCCATTATAACTATTCTTCCTCCATCTTCCATTATTTTATTTAATGTTATCTTTGTGTCCTCTAACATACTTTTATGTTCACTCTCCTCCCATGAGGCTGTTTTCGGAGGCACATAATTTATCACAAATTTTCTGCTCTTCTTATCTCTGTCTTCCACTTCTATCATAATCATCTCTACTGTATTCTTTCCATATATGACACCCTTCACGTTTATATCCTTCTTAGTCAGGAACATAACTCCACCCCCTTGCTTTTTCTCTCTGTTTTTAATCCAATAATTATATGCATCATGTCCTACACTCTTGGGTGGTAGTGGGCCTTTTAATTTTGTTTCTACAATTCCCATTATGTCCGGTTCTTTTTCTTTCAAATAATCATTCAGCTCATTCAATCCTGTTATTAATCCATCTACATTTGTGTAAGACAATCTTAGTTTTCTGTCACTTCCATTGTGTTCTCTGTTTCCCTTTTGTTTTTCTCTTGTATGTCGAACCGCCTTAGTTTCATATTCACTACTCTCCAATAGAATCTCTCATTTTCTGACTCCGTTCTGCTCTCGTTTTTTTTTCTTAGCTTCAAGTCTTTTCTGCTTTTCTTCCTCTCTTTCCTCTTTATTCATTTCCCTTTTTATCCATACCTTTTTATATTGTTCACTTGTTGCTAGTTTCCCTGTTTTGGATAAGATATTCTCTGCCGTCGTTTGTGACCTGAATTTAATCTTAATTGGTCTGGTCTTATCTGTACTATACTTTCCGAGCCTGAATTTTTCCTCAATTTCCTTCATAATTTCTGGTTCATCTTCCTAAACTAATTTTAGTAAACTGCCTACTTTTTCATTTTCCTCATTGGTTCTTGAGGTTCTATCTGGGATATGTTTCTCTTCCATTCCTAATATACTTATACATTTCTTTTTATCAGCCAAGTCTCTTACTATATTCTCCTTCTGTCTCATCACTTTAATAACTGAGTCTTCAGTTTGTTCTCTCATTTGCTGTTTAATTATGTCAGTAAATGCAACTTTACTGTTTTCTTGAATTGTCTTCCATCCCTCTCTGTTTTCTTTATTATTCATCTTTAACTCTTCATTCTCCTTTTTTACTTCTTTTAACTGTCTTTTTAGGTCTTCTATTTCCTTAGTTAAGTTTTTGTTCGCCTTCTCTAGTTCTTCCAATCTTTCAACCCTCTGTACAATGTTGTTAACATGACCGAACCTACGCTCCAAGTCCTCGATCATCTTATCGAATTTCTCTTCTAGTCTTGTCAGTCTGGGGGGGGGGTATTGTGTCCCCCCCACCCTCTTTAAATCCCTGGAAAATATTCTCATCACTTTCTACTGTACTGCTCTTATCTATACTTCTAATCTTTACATTTTTATTAGACATTTCGTCGTCACTCAGCTGGTCGGGGGGTCGTGTTTACATTTCATTTGTCTGCCTGAGCCAAGTCTTCTCCTTCCTCATTTCCTTCCATTTCCCTCAGCAATCCCTCCCCTTCTCTTCTTTCCCTACTTTCCCACTACCCCACGATCAATTTCCCCCCCCACCCTGTAAATACAATAGGCAATTCCTTTGCTTTGGGATCGACGAAACTTCACTTTTCTTCAGAACGTCCTCTAAGCTGTCCGTTCGTTGAAGTGTGTGTATTTTACCTAGTTGTATTTACCTAGTTGTATTTTGCGGGAAGGGGAGCTATGCTCGTGATGTCCCACCTTTGTATCTCGCAGTGTCTAGTTTGTTTTTAAACTCATGAATGGTTTTTGCGCATACTATTTCATTGTCCAGTTTGTTCCAAGTGTCAAAAACTCTATGAGGAAAACTGTTTTTCTTCAGTTCTCTTCTATAGCTATGTTTTTTTATTTTCTTTCCATGTCCTCTTGTGTTTCTTTTGTCCCAGTTAAGTAAGTTCTCTCTATCGAGTACCTCTGTGCCTCTCATGATTCTGTAGATGGTCAATAGGTCACCTCTCTCTCTTCTTTCCTCCAGTGTCGGTAACACCAGTTTAGCCAATCTCTCCTCGTATGATAGGTTTGCAAGTGCAGGTGCCATTTTTGTAGCTGCTCTTTGGATTCTTTCTATTTTCTTTATATTCTTTTTGGTACTGGGGGACCACAATGTCGCCGCATACTCTAATCTAGGCCTTATCAATGTAACCAATATTTTTTTCATCATGTCTTCGTCCAAGTATGTAAATGCCACTTTTATTGATCTTAGCAAGTTGTAAGTCTCCCCGACAATTTTGTTAATCTGTATATCATAGGACAAGTCGTTCGTGATAATTACTCCCAAATCTTTTTCAGATCCTACTTTCTTTACTTCTTTGGTTCCAATTGTATATTTTCCTGATATTCTGTTTTTGCTTTTTCCAAACTCCATTATGCTACACTTCTTAGTATTAAAGTCCACTTCCCATTTCTGACTCCAGTTCCATACCCTATTTAGGTCTTCTTGCAGTGCTTCACAGTCCTCATCAGTTTCTATTTTCCTTAGCAGTTTGGTGTCATCGGCAAAGAAGCTCATATAGCAGTTCACGTCCTCGTCCATGTCATTCATATAGATAGCAAACATTATTGGTGCCAGTACAGATCCTTGCGGTACTCCACTGATCACCTCTTTCCAATCTGAATATTTTTCTCTGAGCACTACTCTCATCTTTCTACCAGTCAGAAAGTCCTCTATCCATTTTAGTATGTTTCCTTGTATTCCTCCTATGTGTTCCAGTTTTTTTAGTAGTTTTCTGTGTGGTACTTTGTCAAAGGCTTTTTGCAAGTCTAGGAATGCACAATCAGCCCATCCATTTCTTTCTTGCACTATGTCTATTAGTCTTGAATAAAAGCATATTAAGTTTGTGGAGCATGATCTTCCTTGTCTGAATCCGAATTGTCTTGGGTTTAATATGTCATTGTCTTCCAGATGTTTTACCCATCTATTCTTGATTATTTTCTCACAAATTTTGGCTATGGTGCTTGTTAGTGATACTGGCCTATAGTTGGTGGGTTCTTCCTTGTTTCCTCCTTTGTATATTGGTACAATGTTAGCGTTTTTCCAGTCCTCGGGTATCTTTCCTTCTTTGAGTGAGCTGTTTATTAAGATGTGTATTTTGTCTGTTAGTTCTTCTTTGCACTCCTTTAGAATCCAATTTGCAATACCATCCAGGCCATGTGATTTTCTGACATCCAGCCTTGATAGATGTTCTGATATTTCCTTTAGTGATGCTGTAAACTCATTCATGAGGGGAGATTTCTTGTTTTTATCTATGTCACAATTTGGTATTTTCTCTCTGGTGAAAACAGATTTAAAGTGATTGTTCATGACTTCGGCCATCTCTAAATCTTCTGTGTATTCTATGTTTCCTTGGCATAGTTTCACCATTTCCTGTTTGTTTTTAAGTTTACCATTCACATACCGATAGAATAGTTTGGGTTGCTCTTTGCATTTGTCTATAATATCCTTCTCATGGTTCTTTTTTTCCTCTCTTCTCACATTAACATACTCATTTCTACAGTTAACATAAATTTGCCATTTGCTTTGTTTTTTGTCTTTTCTCCACTTTTTCCAAGCTTTGTCCCTTCTGTCTTTTGCCTCACTGCATCTTTTGTTGAACCAACATTTAATGTACTCTCTCTCTCGCTTTTGTCTTGGTACATGCCTGTTTACACCTTCATTGTAGTTTTCCATCAATATATTCCATTTCTCTTCCACTGTTGTCTCTTCCCTGTAAAAAATTTTCCCAGTTTGCATTCCGGAAGAATGTCTTTAGTTTTGTAAAGTCTGTTTTGTTGTACATCAGTCTTCCTTTCCTATGCTTTTCGTTCCTCTCTATGTCTATTTCTTCCTTTAGTACAGTTTCGATGAGTACATGGTCACTCTTTCCAATTGGTGTCTCTTACTGGACTTTATGCACTATTTCAGGTTCTGTTGTAAATATTAGATCTAGTTTCGATGGCTCTTCATTATTTCTGTACCTTGTGTTTTCACGGACCCATTGGGTCATTGTGTACTCCATGGTCATATCTAGCAGTACATTGCCCCACGAGTCATCTCCTCCTTGCACTGTCATGCTGTCCCAATAAATTTCTTTGCAATTGAAGTCCCCCATAATTACCAGATTACCCTTACCCATTAGTATCTCATTTAGTGATTTTCTTGTATCATCTAGCATTTTTGTATGTTCATTTTCTTTCCAAGCGCTTGTTTTTGGAGGCACATAAGTCACCACAAACTTTCTACTTTTCATATTCTTGCCTTCGACTTTTATCATGATCAATTCAACATTACCTTTGCCCTCTGCAATTTTTGTCACCTTTAGGTCTTTCTTGGCCAAGAACATGATTCCCCCTCCCTGTTTCTTGTCCCTGTTTTTTATCCAGTAGTTGTATAAACCTTGTCCGATAACAGTGGATGGTATTTCACCTCTTAGTTTAGTCTTCTAACAGATAATCATTGAGTTCGTTCAGTCCCGAAATTAGTCCGTCAATGTTGGTATGGGCCACTTTTAATTTTCTTTCTTCTCCCTGGTTTCTTCTTCCCTTGGTTTTTTCGTTTTGATGCGCCATTGTCTTAATCTCAAGTCTATTACTCTCCACTGGAATTCTTTGCATTCTGTCTCCGATCTCTTCAAGTTTTTTTCCTTTGCTTCTTCTCTTAGTGCCCTTTCTTTTTCTAATTCCTCAGTACTCATTTCTCTTTTTATCCATATCTTATTGTACTTTTCACTCTTTGCCAAGTTACCTACTTTTTCAAATATGTCTTCTACTACCATTTCTGACCTTAGTTTTATCTTTAGAGGTCGATTCCTATCCTTAGTATAGCGACCAATTCTGTAAGTCTCTTCTAGGTCTGTGCCTGAATCTCTGTCTCCCCCCTGAATTTCATTAAGGATTTCTACTGCTGTCTCTTTTTCTTCTTTTTCTCTCATGTACCTCACCAATCCTTGTTTTTCTTTTAGTCCATAAACCACAATACATTTCTTCCTATCTACTGTATCCCTGACCCAATTTGCTTTTTCGTTAATCACTTGAATGATTGTGTCTTTTGCATTATCTTGCATTTGCTGCTTGACTATTTCTTTGAAAGCAATTTCTTTATTTTCAATATTTTCTTTCCACTTCTTAATTTCCTGGATACTGTCCCCACCTAAGTTTTCTTCAATCTTTTGTGTGTGTATTCACCTCGGATCTGCTGCAGCCTCTTTTTCGAGACAGCCAGACACCACCCTACGGCAGTGAGCTCAGAGCTCATTATTAGCAGATCTCTGGGTAGGTCTGAGACCACTCACACTCCACACACCGGGAATGCAAGGTCACAACTCCTTGACTAACGTCCCGTACCTACTCGCTGCTAGGTGAACAGGGGCTACACGTGAAAGGAGACAAACCCAACTTGTCTCCGCCCGGCCGGGGAATTGAACCCCGGTTCTCCGGCTTGTGAGCCCAGTGCCTTACCAATCCGCCACCGGGCCGTGTGTGTATTTACCTAGTTGTATTTACCTAGTTGTATTTTACGGGAAGGGGAGCTATGCTCGTGGGGTCCCGTCTTCATTTCTCATTTTATCTAAACAATTTTTAAATTCATGTATTGTTTTTGCACACACCACTTTCTCATCTAACTTGTTCCAACTGTCTATTACTCTGTGTGGAAAGCTGTTCTTTTTCAAATCTCTTCTATAGCTGTCTTTTTTTATTTTCTTTCCGTGTCCTCTTGTATTTCTGTCATCCCATTTTATCAGATTCTCTCTATCAGTAATTTCTATGCCTTTCATGATTCTGTAAATAGCTATCAAATCTCCTCTCTCTCTTCTTTGCTCTAGTGTCTGTAGTTCAAGTTTTTGTAGTCTCTCTTCATATGATAGTTTTGAGAGTGTTGGTGCCAGTTTTGTAATTGCTCTTTGTATTCTTTCAAGTTTTTTTATACATTTTTTCGTACTTGGTGACCATATTGTTGCTGCATATTCTAATCTTGGTCTTATCAGGGTGATTAGGATTTTCCTCACCATTTCTTCATCCAGGTATGTAAATGCCACTTTGATTGTTCTTATTAAATTATAAGTTTCTCCAAAAATCTTATTTATATGTTTTTCAGGTGACATATTATTCATAACAATGACTCCCAGGTCCTTTTCATTTTCTACTTTTTTTATTCCTTCTTCTCCCAAATTATATGATCCTGTTATTCTGTTTTTGCTTTTTCCAAATTCCATTATACTACACTTTTTTGTATTGAACTCCATCTCCCACTTCTTACTCCATTCCTGTACTTTATTTAGATCTCTCTGTAGTGATTCACAATCTTCTTCAGTTTTCACTCTTTTCAGTAGTTTTGCATCGTCTGCAAAGAAGCTCATATAGCTTTCAATTCCTTCATCCATATCATTAATATATATAGCAAACATTATTGGGGCCAGGACTGTTCCCTGCGGGACACCGCTTATTACTTCATTCCATTTTGAGTGTTGATTTCTTATCACTACTCTCATTTTTCTTTCTTGCAAAAAGTCTTCCATCCAATTTAGTAATTTACCTTGTATTCCTCCTTCAGATTCTAGTTTCTTAAGCAACTTCTTATGTGGTACTTTGTCAAAAGCTTTTTTTAGGTCTAGAAATGCACAATCAGCCCATCCATCTCTTTCTTGTATTATATCTATTAGCCTTGAATAGAAGCATATTAAATTGGTGACGCATGATCGTCCTTGTCTGAATCCAAATTGCCTTGGATTTAGTACGTTGTTTTTTTCCAAGTATTTTACCCATCTATTTTTGATAATTCTTTCACAAATTTTTGCTATTGTACTTGTTAGAGAGACTGGTCTATAGTTGGTAGGTTCCTCTTTATTTCCTCCTTTATATATAGGTACTATATTTGCTTTTTTCCAATCTTCTGGAACTTTTCCTTCTTTCAAGGAACTGCTTATTATGCTATGTATTTTGTCTGCCAGTTCATTCCTGCATTCTTTCAGAATCCAGTTTGCTATTTCATCTGGTCCATGCGATTTTCTGACATCAAGATTACTCAAGTGTATCAATATTTCATTCTTTGATACTTCTATTTCTTCTATAGGGGGGACTTTCTCTTTCCATTCAATCTCTTCAGGTTGTATGTTCTCCCTTGTAAACACTGATTTAAAATGTTTGTTCATAATTTCCGCCATTTCCATTTCCTCAGTGTATTCAACTCCCCCTTGTCTTAATTTCTCCAAGTCCAGTTTGTTTTTCAGTTTATTGTTTACAAATCTGTAGAATAGTTTTGGTTGATCTTTACATTTTTCTATGACGTCTTTTTCATATTTTCTCTTTTCCTCTCTGCATGTTTGTACATATTCATTTCTATAACTGGTATATATTTTCCATTTTTCAGGTTTTCTGTCTTTTTTCCATCTGGTCCAGGCTTTGTCTCTTTTATCTTTTAACTCCCTACAACTTTTGTTGTACCAGCATTTTACATATTCTTTTTCTTGTTTTTGTCTTGGGACATACTTTTCCACTCCTTTTTTGTAAATTTTTGTCAAAATATTCCATTTCTTTTCCACTGATGTTTCTTCTTTGTATATTTCTTCCCAGTTTTCTTGTTGAAAGAATTCTCTTATTTTATCAAAGTTTGTTTTTTCATACATCATTCTTCCTTTTCTATATTGTTCATTTCTTTTGATATATTTTTCTTCATTAAGTTCCAGTTCAATCAATATGTGGTCACTTTTACCTATTGGTGTTTTATATTCAATCTTGTCCACTATTCTAGGTTCAGATGTAATTAATAAGTCTAGTCTCGATGGTTCTTCTTCATTTCTATACCTAGTGTTCTCCTGTATCCATTGTGTCATTGTGTGGTCAATAATCATCTCAAGTAGAGCGTTTCCCCATGAGTCATCTCCACCCTTTACTGTCATTTCTTCCCAGCAGATTTCTTTGCAATTAAAGTCGCCCATCATAACTATTCTTCCTCCATCTTCCATTATTTTATTTAATGTTATCTTTGTGTCCTCTAACATACTTTTATGTTCACTCTCCTCCCATGAGGCTGTTTTTGGAGGCACATAATTTATCACAAATTTTCTGCTCTTCTTATCTCTGTCTTCCACTTCTATCATAATCATCTCTACTGTATTCTTTCCATATATGACACCTTTCACGTTTATATCCTTCTTAGTCAGGAACATAACTCCACCCCCTTGCTTTTTCTCTCTATTTCTAATCCAATAATTGTATGCATCATGTCCTACACTCTTGGGTGGTAGTGGGCCTTTTAATTTTGTTTCTACAATTCCCATTATGTCCGGTTCTTTTTCTTTCAAATAATCATTCAGCTCATTCAATCCTGTTATTAATACATCTATATTTGTGTAAGACACTCTTAGTTTTCTGCCACTTCCATTGTGTTCTCTGTTTCCCTTATGTTTTTCTTTTGTATGTCGAACTTCCTTAGTTTCATGTTCACTACTCTCCAATAGAATCTCTCTTTCTCTGACTCCGTTCTGTTCTCGTTTTTTGCCTTAGCTTCCAGTCTTTTCTGCTTTTCTTCCTCTCTTTCCTCTTTATTCATTTCCCTTTTTATCCATATCTTTTTGTATTGTTCACTTGTTGCTAGTTTCCCTGTTTTGGATAAGATATTCTCTGCCGTTGTTTGTGACTTGAATTTAATCTTAATTGGTCTGGTCTTGTCTGTGCTATACTTTCCGAGTCTAAATTTCTCTTCGATTTGTTTCATAATTTCTGGTTCATCTTCCTGAACTGATTCTAGTAATTGGCTTACTTTTTCATTTTCCTCTTTGATTCTTGTGGTTCTATCTGGGTTATGTTTCTCTTCCATTCCTAATATAATTATACATTTCTTTTTGTCTGCTAAGTCTCTTACTATATTCTCCTTCTGTCTCATCACTTTAATAACTGAGTTTTCAGTTTGTTCATTCATTTGCTGTCTGATTATGTCAGTGAATGCAACCTTGCTATTTTCTTGAATTTTTTTCCAACCCTCCTTGTTCTCCATATTATTCTCCTTTAAGACTTTATTCTCATCTTTTACTTCTTTTAACTGTTGTTTTAATTCTTCAATTTCCTTAGTTAAGTTTTTGTTCGCCCTCTCTAGTTCTTCCAATTTTTCAATTCTTCGTATTATACTGTCAACATTACCGAACCTACGTTCCAAGTCCTCGTTCATCTTATCGACCTTCTCTTCTAGTCTTGTCAGTCGGGGGGGGGGGGGGTTGTGTCCCCCCCACCCTCTTTAAATCCCTTGAAAATATTCTCATCACTTTCTACTGTATTGCTCCTATCTATACCTCTAATCTTCACATTCCTATTAGACATGTCGTCATCATCCAGCTCGTCTTGCGGTCGTTTGTCCACCTTTCGGCGGCCCGTCAGGGCCAATTCCTCCACCTCCTCATTACCTTCCATTTCCCCAGCAATCCCTCCCCCTCTCCTCTTTCCTTACTTTCCCACTACCCCACGAGCAATTTCCCCCCACCCTGCAAATACAAAAAGGCACTTCTCTTTGCGTTGGGATCCACAATCTGCACTTTTCTTCAGAACGTTCTTCAAGCCGTCCGTTCGTTGAAAGTGTGTGTGTGTGTGTGGTGTGTGAAATGAACAGTAAAAACGACAATACTCCCTATATTAAGCAGTCATCTGCAAATTCACGATTATTTCGTATATCAATTCTATCGCAACATTTGTTCTATTCAGTCAAGGGTAAATTCGTAAGTAAACATGTTTTCGGGCGGTTAGTTACCAATTATTACTCCTGAGGTACAAGAAATTAACTATTTCTAGATAACAAATCTTGAAGATTAATAATAATTAATTTTGAACAAAGTAATAATATTAATAAATCCGGCGCAGTATTCTAGGACAGTGGTTCTCAAACTTTTTCGTGAGCGACCCTAATGGGAACATTTCAATCCTTCGCGACCCAGAATAAAGTAGAGAAAATGGACAGTGATATACCCTTTACTTTGGAAAAAAAAAAATAATGTGTACAACTTTTCTTTAACAAAATTAAATTAACAGAATCCATGTCACTGCATTTCCTTCAGAAAACTAAATTAATTAGTCAAGTATTTGAAATAAGATGAAAAAGTGAGAATTTTCCGTGTCCCTGCGACTCATCAAAATCAATTTCGCGACCCATAGTTTAAGGACCACTGTTCTAGGAGACCCGCGCCAAAGCTCTTGTTTTCTCAAGAAAACTGGAATGTTTACTTTCGGATGGTAATAACCTAGCCTAACCTAATAAACATTTTATACTGGAGAAATGTAGCCGTCGCACTCTAGCTTTTGTCCAGAGTGGATCGCGTCGATAGCTCTTCAGAATGTGGCAGGTAGAGCTTGCATCAGGGAATTAAGAATTCCCTGTCCTTCAAAATATATGAACCAAAACACTTTGGGGGATGGGCACTTAGATCCGAATGAAAATGAACCACAATACCGGAGAAGGTTTGAAATGAAGTGATAATAAAGGTGGAAGAGAAAGGTAGAAAGAAAAGGAAGGCAGACTTTAGCAAGAGGCAGGGGAAGGAAAGGGTCTTGATTGGCCGAGTCCCCCTCCCCCCCTTCCCGGGACCATTTCCCAAGTGTGGTCATGTCAAGCATTTGTTCAATTATCAACCTGTTTTGCAGGTCTTCCGAAAGACCTGCGCCCTTCAGGTCACCGGCGACAGTTCTGCAACGGATGGAATGACCGATTGATCAACTTGTTACAAGTTAAAAAAAAAATAAATACATATAGGATTCTATGAAATTAAAATACAGGCCCTTATAATTGCTGCCTCATGTTAAACTTGCTGGAACCCTGCGGCCCTCTGGTGGCCAGCAACAGTCCTCAAGCCCGTAGATCTTTCTCGGATGAAATTTTGTATTAGCGCGTGACAGTTGCTATACCAATGGCTGACAGTTGGAGGACGGGAGCTACTCTCCCTGTGTGAAAAGGTAAAATAAATACAGTACAAAGTTGTATGTGCGATTCACAACGGTCTTTTATCATGTGTTGGTCTCATGATCGACAACTATTACCCTCGCAGATGAGAGGTTAGTGTTCATATACTGCCCGATCTATGGGCAATACTGTGACCTTACACACGTGTGCGCGCACGCACGCCCACACACATCCACACACGCGCGCACGACTCGATGGTGCAGTGGTAGAGCTCCTGGTCGCCACTACGGCGGTCCGGGTTCGAATCCCACCCAAGGCTGAAATAGTTTCAGTATCGCTGCGCTGCGAGCCGTTACTCCAACTCTCGTGGGCGGGGAGTTGGGTGTGTGTAAGGTCACAGCATTACCCAGAGATTAGTCATATATACGAGCTCTGAGCTCTCTTCCGGGAGGGAAATAGTTGTCGATCATGAGTCCAACATGTGACCCAAGACCATAGTGAATCACACGCAAACACACGACACACACACACACACACACATACACACACACACACTTTCGTCGGATTCATGGCGTGGATTGGAACTCCGGAAAGGGGAGAAGGGGAGGGATTACTGAGGAAAATGGAAGGAAATGAGGAGGGAGACGAATGGGCTCCCCTTGACAGCAGAAAAAAATGTAAACAAAAGATCAGCTGACGACACTGGGGAAATCGAAAATATCAGCAAAAGCATTAAGATTAGAAATACAGACAAGAGCAGCACAATGGAAGGTGAAGAAAATAATTTCCAGGGATTTAATGAGGGGGGGGGGAGGATACCAACCTCCCCCGATTGGCAAGACTAGAGGAAAAACTTGAACAAATGACCAAACATTGGGAGAAGAGGTTCGATAACATAGCACAGATTGCACAAAAAGTTGAAAAACTGGAAGAACTTGAGAAGGTGAACAAAAACTTAACTAAAGAAATAGAAGATTTAAAAAGGCAGTTAAAACAAGTAAAAGAGGATAATGAGGAATTAAAGAGGAATAATAAAGACAATAAAGAGGCCATAGCAAAGGAAGCACAGGGTTGCAAAAAGATCCAAGAAAACAGTAGAGTTGCATTTACAGACATAATTAAACAGCAAATGAAAGAACAAACTGAAGACTCAGTTATTAAAGTGATGAGACAGAAGGAGAATATAGTAAGGGACTTAGCAGATAAAAAGAAATGTATAATTATATTAGGAATGGAAGAGAAATATAACCCAAATAGAACCACACGAATGAATGAGGAAAAAGAAAAACTAAGCAGTTTACTAGAATTAGTTCAGGAAGATGAACCTGAAATGATGAAACAAATTGAAGAGATGTTTAGACACGAGAAGTATAGTACAGATAAGTCCAGGCCAACAATTAAGATTAAATTCAGGTCACAAACGACAGCAGAGAATATCTTAGCAAAAACAGGGAAACTAGCAACAAGTGAACAATATAAAAAGGTATGGATAAAAAGAGAAATGAATAAAGAGGAAAGAGAGGAGGAAAAAAAGAAAAGACATGAAGCTAAGGAAAAAAACGAGAACAGAACAGTCAGAAAAAGAGAAATTCTATTGGAGAGTAGTGTATATGAAAATAAGGAAATATGACATACTAGAGAAAAACAAAAGGGAAACAGAGAATAAAATGGAAGTGGCAGAAAACTAAAAGTGTCTTACACAAATATAGATGGATTCATAACAGGATTGAATGAGCTGAATCTGAAGCTGAAGGAAAAAGAACCGGACATAATGGGAATTGTAGAAACGAAATTAAAAGGTCCACTACCACCCAACAATGTTGGCAATGATGCATATTAGAAACAGAGAGACAAAACAAGGGGGTGGAGTTATGTTCCTGACTAAGAAGGATGTGAGGAGTGTCACAAATGGAAAGAATACAGTAGATATGATTATGATCGAAGTGGGACACAGAGATAAGAAGAGCAGAAAGTTTGTGATAAATAATGTGCCTCCTAAAACAGCCTCGTGGGAAGAGAGTGAACATAAGAGTATGTTAGAAGACACAAAGATAACATTAAATAAGATAATGGAAGATGGAGGAAGAATAATTATGATGGGTGACTTTAATTGCAAAGAAGTCTGCTGGGAAGAGATGACTGTAAAGGGTGGAGACGGCTCATGGGGAAATGTTCTACTTGAGATGATTATTGACCATACAATGACACAGTGGATACAGGAGAACACTAGGTATAGAAATGAAGAACCATTGAGACTAGACCTAATAATCACATTTGAACCTAGAATGGTGGAAAGGATTGAATATAAAACACCTATAAGTAAAAGTGACCACATATTGATTGAAGTGGAACTAAATGAGGAAAAATACATGAAAAGAAATGAACAATATAGAAAAGGAAGAATGATGTATGAAAAAACAAACTTTGATAAAATAAGAAAATTCTTTCAACAAGAAAACTGGGAAGAAATATACAAAGAAGAAACAACAGTGGAAGAGAAATGGAATATTTGACAAAAAAAATACAAAAAAGGAGTGGAAAAGTATGTCCAAAGACAAAAACAAGAAAAAGAATATATAAAGTGCTGGTACAGCAAAAGTTGTAGAGAGTTAAAAGACAAAAGAGACGAACCTTGGACCAAATGGAAGAAACACAAAAGGCCTGAAAAATGGAAAATATATACTTGTTATAGAAATGAGTATGTACAAGCGTGCAGAGAGGAAAAGAGAAAATATGAAAAAGGTGTCATAGAAAAATGTAAAGATCAACCAAAATTATTTTACAGATTTGTAAACAACAAACTGAAAAACAAACAAGATTTGGAGAAATTAAGACAAGAGGGAGTTGAATACACAGAGGATATAGAAATGGCAGAAATTATGAACAAGCATCTTAAATCAGTGTTTACAAGGGAGAAAATACAACCTGAAGAGATCGAATGGAAAGAGAAAGTCCCCCCTATGAAAGAAATAGAAGTAACAAAGAATGAAATAATGAAACACTTGAGTAATCTTGATGTCAGAAAATCGCATGGACCAGATGAAATAGCAAACTGGATTTTGAAAGAATGCAGGAATGAACTGGCAGACAAAATACATAGCATAATAAACAGTTCCTTGAAAGAAGGAAAAGTTCCAGATGATTGGAAAAAAGCAAATATAGTACCTATATATAAAGGGGGAAAAAAGAAGACCCTACCAACTATAGACCAGTCTCTCTAACAAGTTCAATAGCAAAAAGTAGATGGGTAAAATATTTAGATAAAAACAATGTGCTAAATCCAAGGCAATTTGGATTCACTCAAGGATGATCATGCGTCACCAATTTAATATGTTTCTATTCAAGGCTAATAGATATAATACAAGAAAGAGATGGATGGGCTGATTATGCATTTCTAGACTTAAAAAAAACTTTTGACAAAGTACCACATAAGAAGTTGCTTACGAAATTAGAAACTGAAGGAGGAATACAGGGCAAACTGCTTAAATGGATGGAAGACTTTTTGCTAGAAAGAAAAATGAGAGTAGTGATAAGAGACAAACACTCAAATTGGGATGAAGTAATAAGTGGTGTTCCACAAGGAACAGTTTTGGCCCCAATAATGTTTGCTATATATATTAATGATATGGATAAAGAAATTGAAAGTTATATGAGCTTCTTTGCAGATGATGCAAAACTATTAAAAAAAGTGAACACAGAAGAAGATTGTGAGTCACTACAGAGTGATCTAAATAAAGTCTGGGAATGGAGTAAGAAGTGGGAGATGGAGTTCAATACTAAAAAGTGTAGTATAATGGAATGTGGGAAAAGCAAAAATAGAATAACAGGATCATATAAATTGGGAGAAGAAAGTATAAAAAAAAGTTGAAAATGAGAAGGACCTGGGAGTCATTGTTATGAATAATATGTCACCTGAGAAACAAATAAGATTTTTGGTGAAACCTATAATTTAATAAGAACAATCAAAGTGGCATTTACATACCTGGATGAAGAAATGATGAAGAAAATACTAATCACTCTGATAAGACCAAGATTGGAATATGCAGCAATGATGTGGTCACCAAGTACAAAAAAATGTATAAAAAAAACTTGAAATACAAAAAGCAATTACAAAATTGGCACCAACACTCTCAAAACTATCATATGAAGAGAGACTAGCAAAACTTGAGCTACAGACACTAGAGCAAAGAAGAGAGGAGATTTGATAGCTATTTACAGAATCATGAAAGGCACAGAAATTGATAGAGAGGATCTAATCAAATGGGATGATAGAAATACAAGAGGACACGGAAAGAAAATCAAGAAAAACAGCTATAGAAGATATCTGAAAAAGAACAGCTTTCCTCAGAGTAATAGACAGTTGGAACAAGTTAGATGAGAAGTGTGTGCAAAAACAATACATGAATTTAAAAATAGTTTAGATAAAATGAGATATGAAGACGGGACACAACGAGCATAGCTCCCTTTCCCGTAAAATACAACTAGGTAAATACACACACACACTTTCATCGGATGGATGGCGAAGATTGGAGTTCCGAAGAAAAATCAAAATCTATGTGGATCTCAACGTCAAGGAAGTACCTTATTGTATTTACAGGGAAGGGGAGGGCTCATGGTGTAGTGGGAAGGTGAGAAAAAAGGAGAAGGGGAGAGCTCGTGGTGTAGTGGGAAGGTGAGAAAAAAGGAGAAGGGGAGGGATTACTGAGGGAAATGGAAGGAAATGAGGAAGGGGAGGACTTGGTCCAGGAGGCCAGGCGTCTTGTAAACAAATGAAGGACTGAGGATTTTGGAGAAGAAGGGATTAACAAAAATGTAAAGATTAGAAATATAGATAAGAGCTGCACAATGGAAGGTGAAGATAAAAATTTACAGGGATTTAATGAGGGGGGGGGAGGATACCAACCTCCCCTGATTAGCAAGACTAGAGGAAAAACTTGAACAAATGACCAAACATTGGGAGAAGAGGTTCGGTAACATAGCAAAGATTGCGCAGAGTTGAAAAATTGGAAGAACTAGAGAAGGTGAACAAAAACTTAACTAAAGAGATAGAAGAATTAAAAAGACAGTTAAAAGAAGTAAAAGAGAATGAGAAATTAAAAAGGAATAATAAAGACAATAAAGAGGCCATAGCAAAAGAAGCACAGGGTTGGAAAAAAATCCTAGAGAGCAGTAAAGTTGCATTTACTGACATAATAAAACAGCAAATGAAAGAACAAACTGAAGACTCAGTTATTAAAGTGATGAGACAGAAGGAGAATATAGTAAGACACCTAGCAGATAAAAAGAAATGTATAATTATATTAGGAATGAAGAGAAATATAACCCAAATAGAACCACATGAATCAAAGAGGAAAAAGAAAAAGTAAGCAGTTTACTAGAATTAGTTCAGGAACATGAACCTGAAATCATTAAACAAATTGAAGAGATGTATAGACTCTGAAAATATAGTACAGATAAGACCAGACCAATTAAGATTAAATTCAGGTCACAAACGCCAGCAGAGAATATCTTAGCAAAAACAGGGAAACTAGCAAACAGTGAACAATATAAAAAGGTATGGATAAAAAGAGAAATGAATAGAGAAGCTAGGAAGAAAAAATTAAAAGACAAGAAGCAAAGGAAAAAAACGAGAACAGAACAGAGACAAAAAAAGAGAAATTCTATTGGAGAGTAGTGAATATGAAAGTGAGGAGATGGGCCATACCGGAGAAAAACAAAGGGGAAACAGAAAATACAATGGAAGTAGCAGAAAATTAAGAGTGTCTTACACAAATATAGATGGATTAATAACAGGATTGAATGAACTGAATGATTATCTGGAGAAAAAACCGGACATAATAGGAATTGTAGAGACAAAATTAAAAGGTCCACTACCACCCAACAGTGTAGGACATGATGCATATAATTATTGGATTAGAAACTCAAAACAAGGGGGTGGAGTTATGTTCCTGACTAAGAAGGATATAAATGTAAGGAGTGTCACATATGGAAAGAATACAGTAGAGATGATTATGATCGAAGTGGAAGACAGAGATAAGAAGAGCAGAAAGTTTGTGATAAATAATGTGCCTCCAAAAACAGCCTCGTGGGAAGAGAGTGAACATAAAAGTATGTTAGACGACACAAGGACATTAAATAAGATAATGGAAGATGGAGGAAGAATAGTTATGATGGGCGACTTTAATTACAAAGAAATCTGCTGGGAAGAAATGACAGTAAAGGGTGGAGACGACTCATGGGGAAATGTTCTACTCGAGATGATTATTGACCATACAATGACACAATGGATTCAAGAGAACACTAGGTATAGAAATGAAGAACCATCAAGACTAGACCTAATAATCACATCAGAACCTGGAATAGTGGAAAAGATTGAATATAAGACACCAATAAGTAAAAGTGACCACATAATGATTGAACTGGAACTAAATGAGGAAAAATACATGAAAAGAAATGAACAATATAGAAAAGGAAAATTGATGTATGGAAAAACAAATTTTGATCAAATAAGAGAATTCTTTCAAAAAGAAAACTGGGAAAGAATATACAAAGAGGAAACAACAGTGGAAGAGAAATGGAATATTTTGACAAAAATTATAAAAAAAAAAAAAAGGAGTGGAAAAGTATGTCCCAAGACAAAAGCAAGAAAAAGAATATGTAAAGTGCTGGTACAACAAAAGTTTTAGGGAGTTAAAAGACAAAAGATTCACCACGTGTTGTCGAAAGGTGAGGCTGCTAGCAGTAATGCGCCTGCAGCTAAGGCATTTGTGGAAGAGTTTGATATTTGTATATTTTACTTTCAATAAACTTTTTTCTTAGCTTGGACAGCTTGGACAAAATGGAAGACAAAAGACCTGAAAAATTGAAAATATATATTAGTTATAGGAATGAATATGTACAATGCGCAGAGAGGAAAAGAGAAAATATGAAAAAGATGTCATAGAAAAATGTAAAGATCAACTAAAACTATTTTACAGATTTGTAAACAACAAACTGAAAAACAAACAAGAATTAGAAAAATCACAAGGAGAAGTTGAATACACAGAGGAAATAGAAATGGCAGAAATTATAAACAAGCATTTTAAGAACATACTACCTGAAGAAATCAAATGGGAAGAGAAAGTCCCTCCTATGAAAGAAATAGAAGTAACAAAGAATTAAATAATGAAACACTTGAGCAATCTTGATGTCAGAAAATCGCATAGACCAGATGAAATAGCAAGCTGGATTTTGAAAGAATGCAGGAATGAAATGGCAGACATAATACATAGCATAATAAACAGTTCCTTGAAAGAAAGAAAAGTTCAAAACGATTGGAAAAGAGCAAATATAGTACCTACATATAAAGGGGGAAATAAAGAAGACCATACCAACTATAGACCAGTCTCTCTAACAAGTACAATAGCAAAAATTTGTGAAAGAATTATCAAAAGTAAATGGGTAAAGTATTTAGAAAAAAACAATGTGCTAAATACAAGGCACTTTGGATTCAGACAAGGACGATCATGCATCACCAATTTAATATGTTTCTATTCAAGACTAATAGACATAATACAAGAAAGAGATGGATGGGCTGATTGTGCATTTCTAGACCTAAAAAAAACTTTTGATAAAGTACCACATAAGAAGTTGCTTAAGAAATAAGAAACTGAAGGAGGAATACAGGGCTAACTGCTTAAATAGATGGAAGACTTTTTGCAAGAAAAAAAAATTAGAGTAATAAGTTGTGTTCCACAAGGAACTGTTCTGGCCCCAATAATGTTTGCTATATATATTCATGATATGGATAAAGAAATTGAAAGTTATATGATCTTCTTTGCAGATGATGCAAAACTGTTAAAAAAGTGAACACTGAAGAAGATTGTGAATCACTACAGAGTGAACTCAATAAAGTATGGGAATGGAGTAAGAAGTGGGAGATGGAGTTCAATACTAAGAAGTGTAGTATAATGGAACTTGGAAAAATCAAAAAAAGAATCATAGGATCATATAACTTGGGAGAAGAAGGAATAAAAAAAAGTTGAAAATGAGAAGGACCTATTATGAACAATATGTCACCTGAGAAACATATAAACAAGATTTTTGGAGAAACTTATAATTTAATAAGAACGATCAAAATGGCATTTACATACCTGGATGAAGAAATGGAGAAGAAAATACTACCCACTTTGATAAGACCAAGATTGGAATATGCAGCAATGATGTGGTCACCAAGTACAAGAAAATGTATAAAAAACTTGAAAGAATACAAAGAGCAATTACAAAATTGGCACCAACACTCTCAAAACTTTCATATGAAGAGAGACTAGCAAAACTTAAGCTACAGACATTTGAGCAAAGAAGAGAGAGAGGAGATTTGATAACTATTTACAGAATCATGAAAGGAATAGAAACTATTGATAGAGAGGATCTAATAAAATGGGATGATAGAAATACAAGAGGACACGGAAAGAAAATCAAGAAAGACAGCTATAGAAGAGATCTGAAAAAGAACAGCTTTCCGCACAGAGTAATAGACATTTGGAACAAGTTAGATGAGAAAGTAGTGTGTGCAAAAACAATACATGAATTCAAAAACAGTTTAGATAAAATGAGATATGAAGACGGGACACCACGAGCATAGCTCCCCTTCCCGTAAAATACAACTAGGTAAATACAACTAGGTAAACACACACACACACACACCTGGGGCTGAAATAATCTCAGTATCGCTGTGCTGCAACTCATTACTCCAACTCTCGTGAGCGGGGAGTTGCGTGTATGTATGGTCACAGCATTACCCATTGATCGGTCATATATGAGCTCTAAGCTCTCTTCCAGGAGGGAAATAGCTGTCGATTACGAGTCCAACATGTGATCCTAAGACCATGGTGAATCACACACACAAACTCCAGTGTTGAATTACAGGCTCGCAGTGCAGCGATGCTGAAATTTTCAGTCCTTGGTGGGACTCGAACTAGGATCGCTGAATTAGTGGTCGAGCACGGTACCACTACACCATCGAGCCGTGCGTGCGAGAGAGTGAGCGAGAGAGAGAGAGAGAGCTGGTCCTGTGATCAAGTGTCATTCCTTCAGTGTTTTGAAAGTTGGTGTCAGAGAGATGAATCTCTTTCAGACCCATCTTGCAGGACAACCATTTGCAAGTACAGTGCCCACTGTTAGTCCCAAATCAACCTTCATTAATGGCAACAAAATACCATTTCCAAGTCAAATATATTCTTAATGTATTCATCATACAGTATAAAACTATATTTCTTGTTGTAAATATGCTGTCTTCTTCTTTGATCTTATTACTATAGCAATGTTGGTTGAGCTGGTGTTATGTTAATGGGATGAAGTCGAGGGTTCTAGCACTGGACTACATGGCTTATTTTCATGCACTGTATCAAAAGTGAGGCCCAAGACTTTAGGCCTTGTCCAGTGGAAGAAGGTACCCAGTCAACAAACAAAAAAAAACAAAAAAAAAATACATGAATAAATATATGAATGAATGAATAAATGAATAATAATAAATTAATAAAAAAATGTATATATATATATATATATATACATATATATATAAATATATATATAAATAAATATATATATATATATATACATATATATATATACCGTATTTTCCGGCGTATAGTGCGCGACTTTTTTCCGTTGGAAGGGCCTAAAAATGGGGGGTGCGTGTTATCCGGTGGTGCGCATTATCTACGGCCTATGATAGAAATTCTGCGGCTGTGTGTGTAATTTTTTTCCACAACAACGTGACGATGTTGGCCGTCACAAAGTCGGGACGGCACACTTCTCCGTGACGTTCCATGAGAACAAGAAGAACAGCCATGGTGACATGAAAGAATACGCCAGCATGGGCTACCGTATATAAATATTTGGTATAGGTAGGTATCTATCGAATCTTATTTTTTATGTTTAAATAGGCCTAAAAACTATGAAACATGATCAATATTCATGATATTTGCCCATGTTCACAGCATCCTAGTTTGAATTTTTATGTTGGCTTTGTTGCTTCACTGTAGGTATGGTACAAATTCCGTTGCGGCCGTTCATAAACTCGTGTCAAACACCTGACTACAACACCCTCTTTCGGGAGTTATATTAACTAAACGTCACCTCGATGAGAGACTGTCCTATTTCACCACTGTCATTGCAGGTTCAAAGCTAAAACAAAACAGTCTGTAGTTTGTTTCAGTATTAAATAAAAAATGGTAAAGACGAATTATTTCCTCAAGATATAAAATGAACATTTTCTGTAAAAATCCCGATTTTTTTTTTTTTTTTTGTATATTTTACTTTCAATAAACTTTTTTTTAGATCACATTTCCTACAAACTATTTAAGCTACAAAGTAATAAGGGACCAACACACAACATGAGTCATATACCGGTACATGTAGTTCCAACTTTTTCTTAGTTTTGTCCTGATTGATGCCTAAACAGACACTTAATTTAGTGACAAATCATCAGATTTCCCAGCGGTGGCTCTAGCCAATGAAAAATACTTCTCCATGTAACCTCGTTCACATGATATAAATACCGAGGTAAAACTGCGTTATAGACAAATGCGATCGGGCATGCGCGTTATACGTCAGTGCGCGCTATCTGTGTACTGAGATAACGAAGTGCATGGGTGCGCATTATAACCCGATGCGCATTTTAAGCCGGAAAATACGGTACAGTCACTATCCAAGTTACGACGTACGCGAGTTACAACCACCCATACTTACAACCACATCTAGCAGATGCCTATTATGAGTTTACTGTACATGTCTGGCAGCACAGCGCGTAAGATAGTTGTGGCAACCGGCATCGCGTACGGCAGTTATGGCAGAGATGGAAAAGTTGCTATACACGTGTTGGAAGATAATAGGCAAAGAAATGTGAGAGTGACGTTGCAAGCAGTGCAAAGTAAGGCTACAAGTTAATTTCACATGTTGAAAGAATGTGCAGGTGAAGAATACGCTTCACATGAGTTCATAGTGAGTGCTAGGTGGTTTCGTTGCTTTCGAGAGCGTTACCAGGTTCACCACGTGTTGTCGAAAGGTGAGGCTGCTAGCAGTAATGCGCCTGCAGCTAAGGCATTTGTGGAAGAGTTTGATAAATTATGGATGAAGGATATTTACGTACTTAGACCACGTCTAGCTGATGCCTATTATGAGTTTACTAATACGAATACACTATAATAAATATTTTCTTTCTTTAACTTACCATATCATATTAACAACTAAGCAACTGAAAACAATACTGTATACAACTGTAGGAGAGAAGCCAAATGCAGAGTATGGGATCCAATGTATTTAACGTTTCGCCCACCAGGGCTTCTTCAGAAATAACATAGTGGACAAACATCCGACTCCTTATATAACCCGAGCTTGTGGGGAGAAACGAACGTGAAACTGGTGTTAAAAAAATAAATAAATAAATAAAATAAAATAAAAAAGTAAAGACTGAACAACTTCACACCAGGCTTAATGACCCCCTTATGGTTCGATAGCCTTAAAAAAGTCCACTATGTTATTTCGGGAGAAGCCCTGCTGGGCGCAACGTTAAATACATTGGATCCCATACTCTGCGTTTGGCTTCTCTCCTACAGTGCTGTTGCTGTACCTATATCTCACACTTAGAATGGATTGAAATGGATGAGAAAAATAGATCTTAAAATTCACATATATTTAGAGTACATACAACAATTGAAGAATTAAGAAAAAATTATTAAAAGGAAACTACAATTTAAAAAAAATTAAAAATGGTAAGCAAGGTTATATTTAATACGTGTGTGTGTGTGTGTGTGTGTATACAGGTATAGTATATACATATAGTACCTGCATACATATATATACTGAAACACAGTACAGTATTAAAATATTAAATAGAAAAAAATTATAAAAATGAAACTAAAAAGCATTGATAAATAAACAGTAAACAGCTTGTATTTAATAGTATTCAATAGAAAAAGTTACTTAAAACGCAACAGATTGATATCAAGTATCCTAGAGTAGAACCCTCGTGTCGGCCATTTTGAATAGGATCCGACTTACGACCAATCCAACTTACGACTGGTTGGTCGGAACCTATCTAAGTCATAACTCAGTGGCTGTATATATATATATATATATATATATATATATATATATATATATATATATATATATATATATATATATATATATATATATATATATATATATACAAAAGCCTTCCACCAGTACCACTAACATGCCCATACAGAAATACTACTCACAGAGCATGAAAAAACACTCCAAGATTGATCACTAAACTCCTCCAAACAATATATTAGCTATTGCCAGTTACTTGGGAGCCATGAGTCTAGTGCAAATGAGACTTTGGGCAACAATAATTGATTATTACAATGTCCTGCAATAATAATACCCCTTATAATATGCACTGACTGCATATGAAACCACTTCTCCTGGACTTAATTTTTATTCTACACTGTCGAGAAACAAAGTTGATATTGGATTTGAGTTTATATATTGGTACTTTGAGATTTTATCAGACAACTTGTAATATAACATTGTTTTATTCTTTTCCACTATGGCATACATATACCAAAGGCTTTTCCCCCTTACAAGGGAGGTAGCCAAAAAACAAAGGCATAAATACTATGGCAGTCTCCTTGAATTTTACCATTCCTTTAGTGCTATACACATAATGCAGTATTTGGCACCTAACAATCATACAGTTTTACTGTGTTTGGTATGTTTCTTCATAGACAAATTATCGAGTATAATACAAAAGTTTTTCACTAATGTATCTAGACTCTTCTGTTGTATATGCAGTACTTTTATTCCTTCAACTTTGCTAAGTTTCTTTATATTTTCTCTTGTCCCAAATAACGCATTTATTTTTATATTCATTTTTTATTTTTTTGCAGATATGTTGCTGCCTTCCCATCTTGTTTCACAGTTTATACTCAACATTTACAATCATAATTTCTTGACTCACAGATTTCAAACATTCTTATTTTTATTGGACCATGGGCCAGACATTTTATGTTCAGCAGATGTATTTCTAATTTAAACATTAGTTGAGAGTTTCAGTCTACCTTTCAAATACTTTGGTTGTCCAGGTCCTATAATTTTATAAGTGAGAAAACATACTGTTTCAATAAGTCTGTTGCCCAGATATCTTTTGTTGGAGACTCACAGCTCTCTGATAAGTAGAAAGAGCCATTTGGTTGGTCCATAAGTCACCCAAGGAAAAAATAGTGTTAATGTCTGGATATGGCTAGGGTAGGGCATTACAGGAAGTGTTCTGTGTCCTCTATGTGACTGTTGCACCTGGAACATACTGTATTTTATATACAGTTCTCATTTTTATTGTAAATAGTGGAGGATCAAGTTCTTTGGTCACATTGATATTTTCCAAGTCTTCCATCATATCTTTAAACAATAATAATAACAACAATAATAATAACAACAATAATAATAACAACAATAATAACAACAACAATAATAATAATAATAACAATAATGATTCAGTTGAACACCATGAAACTACCCTCTAAGAAAGGGTTAGGACTGTGCCTCCTTACAAACAAGCTTTTGATGAGTGGAAATTTAATGCTGTATGTCCTTACCATGACCCTGCCCACTACTATGCAGCCATAAAGCAGCTCCATGCCTGAGTAGTAACACTAAGCCAGGCATTGCAATAATAATAAGTAATACTGGTAACAATAATAAATAATAACTAATAATAATAACATATTAATAATAATAATAATAATAATAATAATAATAACAATAATAATAACAACAACAACAAACGATTACCATATTGAATTTCACTCTCTGGAAATACACGGTAACTAGCAATGGTACTTGGACCCTCCCACAGATCTACCTGCTATGTTGTAATAATGTACTATTTCTTAAAGTATTAAGAAAAAATTATTGGTAGTCACCTCTCTTTGTACATAGTATTTAACCAATTATGATATACAGAAGCCTCAGCCCAGAAATCATATGTAACATTGCTTATTCTGGGACCACATCCCAAGAGATTTTATATTAAACCATGTTTTTGCCTATAGTTAGGTAATCTTATTCATGAGATGGAGCAAAGGAAAAGTCTTCCTATAAAATGATTACTACATTTCTATACTAATCAACTTACATGAATAAGGTCATTATATCCTATGTAGTTTTTGTAACCCCTCAGACAACCAGTCCACTGAATGCAATGAGCTATTAATACACAACTCATACATCTATAATAATCTGCCCCAAACACCCCACAATACATTAATTAAAAAACACACCAAGACCACAAAACAAGAATACAAGAGCTCCAAACCAGTCCACTGAATGCAATGAGCTATTAATACACAACTCATACATCTATAATAATCTGCCCCAAACACCCCACAATACATTAATTCAAAAACACACCAAGACCACAAAACAAGAATACAAGAGAGCTCCAAACTATGCTTCACTGGGCACCCATGACAAATCGGCCACAGCTAAACTTCTCCTGGTGTAGGCTCCTCACCTTCTTCTTCATGACTGTCCAGGCCCCTACCCCTCATTAAAATGACATCCACACAGAACTGGTCAAACTAACTGCCCTGGATGCAACCACTACACAGAAGACAATGAGCACCTCATTCTACACTATCCTATCCAGACAACATAGCATCTTATGATTTATCTGACCAGTGAAATAAAACCTGGGGCAATACAATAATTGACTGATCCTACAATTTTCTTTCATCAAATATGTACATTAGAAAATTTAATTACAAATGGTTTCCACACAAGCAACCAAAGCTTACCACACATTTATTAGTTACTTATTATATTCCTCCACAATAATTTTTCTTATACTAATCACAATATAATAACTTATATTTCACATGGTACAAAATTACCTTATAAATTATTTACATCACATCAGAACACAATATTGAAACTATCGTTTATTTGGAGATCAATTTTGACTTCTACGTGTTCAAATTTCAAGAGTATTGTGATATCTAAAATTCTATTCACATATTATTAATTATATTTAAATGACAAACACAAAGTGACAAAGGTTACTGTATTCTTTACTTACGGTGACTGTTCAAGTGGAGTCTTTCAAACAATTAATTGTTACAGTAGTCACAAACCAGCAGCGTGCTTCTTTGCTACTCTGGGCTTAGCGTCTGGTTACAGCTTATGTGATAAGTGTTGATTGATAAGTCAGCATGAGTAAGGAAGAAGTGTCAAAGGGGGTGTGTTCTAGCAGACGACAACAGCTCCATTTCCAGGACTCATCAAAACAACGATCTTTAGCTAAAACATGAATCACAGTTTAATCATTGAATTGATATTTGCGTTAAATGTTTCTGATGTTCTTCTTTGTCACATCTCAGGAGCTTAGCATTGTCTCGGAAACGTTTGTACTTGGACATTCATCGCCTCAACAAAGGTTACGTAACTACGAGATGTTATGTACAATTTTATACTCGGAGATGCAATGTTAAAAACACAGCAGCTGAATTTATGGAAAAAAAATAAGTGCAGCATAATACATTATCTACTTATTACTCATTTATATTACAAAGCTGTCAATATAAGACTATACTTTATGTTTTGTATTCACAGTCCTTGGTATATTGTAAATAAAAATCGTAATGTCGCATTCGTACTCGTCATGCCCTTGTACATTTTTTGCAGGGTTAGTTGAACATATTCTAATTTCTTAAGGTAATACAATTTTATATTCTAAATGAGACGATCATTAAAAGTTACAAATGATATATTAGCGATACAAATGTCGTTTAGATTTAGATTTTTGTTCCAACTTCCGGTGCCCATTCTTTAATTATACTTTTTATGGAGAGAAATTAATGAAATGTAACCCTGCTTAATCAGTATTATTCGTGTACTCCAATTTGTCGAATGGTTCGTATTTGGTGTATGCTACATAGACAGACACCTAGTACTTTACCAGGAAAAAATAACCGGTTTAGGGTTGCGTATAAGTGTTACAGTGCCGGTCTAACAGGTGTCTCGTGATTCTCTCAAAGTTCTTGTTGAAACACTGTCAACTAGATCTAGCATAAATGGTGAAATTCTGGAAGCGACGTCCACATCGAACACACGATGACAGCCCTCCTGTCGTAAAAACAGGTATATGTGTTTACACACACAATATTATGAAAGGGGTGGAAATCCTTGACAGGGATGATCTAGTTAAATGGGACAGAAGAATTACAAGGGGACACAGATACCGAGCAAGTGGGTCTGACCCACACCTAACATGATTCTTACTTGCTTCCATTTCATTCTTTCCTTACACTAACCCTCCAAATCCCCCTCCCCCCTCTTCCCCATTTTACCTATCCTGCCCTTTACTACTACTACTACAAGAGGACATGTAGTAGTTTTAGTTCGGAACAACGGCAGGACAAATGAAAATCAACACAAAATATCTAATCTTTTTCTTTTGGTAATTAGCCACAAGGTGCGATACTAGAAGTGTCACATGAGAAATATAGGTGAAGCTCGGACTAAGGCCACAGCTTAGTGGAGCTTATGGTCGTAGCTGGACGTGGAGCCTAACGTCAGCGAGGCGGTAGCAGATAATGACGGCGAGGCTCGATGGGGCGGCTAGAAGACTGGACGAGGAGATGTAGTTTGTGCGCTGGTCGGTCTGGTCGGTACTGTTCTGCTGTTGGAGGGGGTTTTGGTGGTTTCTAAAACACGGATGGTTTCGTATTGTTTAATTGGTGAGTCTACCAAATTATGATACAAATTGGTTATCGCACCTCCGAAGAAAACTTTAGAGGTGCCAGATCTTGCTAACTAAGGGAATATAATTGCAAAAATGGGCGTGCCCCACGAGAAGGCAGCCAATAGGAAATTTGTAATATTTCCGTAGGGTGGCACTCTCGTGGTGCCAGAGCCGTAGCCGTGAACTGTAGAGCGTTGACCTCTGACCCTGACTTGAGCGAGACTTCATGTTGTTTGGGATGATCTGGCAGATGTATGGGAGTGAAGGTCACTTCGTGACCTCCGAGCTCAGCTGCGGGTCTGAGAGGCCTCGCGTACTGAAAGGCCTTGTTGTTCTTCATGTTGGAGAGATGGTGGAGGGAAAGAAATCATCTGCCGCCTCGTGGAGGAAAGAAATCATCTGCCGCCTCACACTGCCCATCTCGGCGAAACGCCGACCTTTTAAAGGAGGCTGGCGGGAACGTGAGGAGCTTTCCAAGTTCCCCTATTGGCTGACCGCTGGCTGGCAGGGACACCCTTGCGAACTACGCTTGCCAACTACAGGAACTTGGAAAGGATAGTTCCGAAGATTTCTTTGATCAGTGTGTGACGGGTCGTAGGATGCATCACGTCACTACAGACACAATAAGAAACGTAGAAGGACAGTTACAGAAGAGATCTGAAAAAGAATAGCTTTCCACACAGAGTGATAGATACATGGAATAAATTGAAAGAGAAAACAGTGAGTGCTAAAACTATACATGATTTTAAGAAAGGATTGGATGCAGAGAGATACAACTGCGGGTTACTACGAGCATAGCTCTTCTCCCGCAAAATACAACTAGGTAAACACACACACACAACACATGAATGAAGGCGTGGAGTGCTATATGATTTTTTTTTTTTGCAGATGATGCAAAATTACTTAGGAAGGTAAAAACGGAAGAGGACTGCAACTCATTGCAACAAGATCTGGACACGATATGGAATTGGACTAAAAAGTGGAAAGTGAAATTTAATATAAAGAAATGCAGTATAATGGAATTTGGAAAGAGTAAAAACAGAATATCTAAAGATTACAGAATTGGAGAAGAAAAAAAACTGAAAAAGATCTTGGAGTGATGATTGGAAAGGACATGAAACCTGATAAGCATATAAATAAAATATTCGGAGAAACCTACAACTTATTGAGGTCATTCAAAGTGGCATTTACTTATATGGATGAAGAAATGATAAAGAAAATACTAACTACACTATTAAGACCAAAACTTGAGTACACAGCATCACTTTGGACACCCAGTACCAAAAAGAATATTAAGAAACTAGAAAGATTACAAAGAGCGACAACCAAACTAGCACCGATTCTCACCGAACTAACATATGAGCAAAGACTATCCAAACTGAACCTACCAACTCTGGAACAAAGAAGAGAAAGAGGAGATTTGCTGACTACAGAATAATGAAAGGAATGGAAGTTTTAGACAGGAACGACCTGTTAGTGTGGGACAACGGTAAAACGAGAGGACACGGAAAAAAACTGAAAAAAGAGAGTTATAGAAAAAATTTGAAAAGGAACAGTTTCCCACACCGAGCGATTAATACATGGAACAAATTAGACAACAAAACAGTATGTGCAAACACTATACAAGATTTTAAGATAAAACTTGATGCGGAGAGATACAAACACGGGTCACCACCGTCACCTCCCTTATATTACAACTAGGTAAACAAACACACACACACATATATATATTATATATATATATATTATATATATATATATATATATATATATATATTATATATATATATATATATATATATATATATCTTCAAACTCAGTGCTTTGGTGTGGATTTAAGGGAAAGTCTGAGCGGTAGGGAAATTGGGCAGAACCCCCCTCCGAGTTTGCTGGTGATGCCTGAAGGTTCCCCAGATTTAGCCCGTCCAATGACCATTTCACCCCCACCCCCCGTCACTTAACCCCGCTATAGGGAACGCGGGCGGCGAGCCCGACGATGTCATTCGTGACATTTCCCTGCTATTTTCCCAGCCTGACGAGGTAATAAACCTCACTTCTCTTTTCGCTGAAAGCGATAATTTTTCTTTTGTTAGTCCTCCCCCAGATAAGTCCTTTTCAGGGAAACAGGAGTCCGTTGCAGAGGGACCGGAGCCGATTTCAGCCCAGACGGAGAACGAGGAGCTGACCATGGCAGCCCACGAGGAGGAGCAGGAGGAGAGACAGACATCGTCTCACCCACGAGGCGAGAAGTCGTATGGACGGAAATTACCGTCAACCTTTTCCAAGGACGAGGATCCTTGGGAAGCTGTGTATCGTTCACTAGGTACGGGGTACTGGTTTGTGTAAATTCGTATTAAGTTTATACCCTTTTATTCAAAGCTTTCAGGTTTTCCAGTTATGGTATATACACTGTCAACTGTTAAACAGAACGATACAATATTGGTTACATACATAACTGTTTATCACACCACTTCTTGTTGCACAACACCCGTCATCGTCCCAACTCCTGCTCTCCGGCCACCTACCCTGGTGGTCATTGGCCGGAAGTGACAATCTCAGCACTTATGACGCGTCACGCTCGCATAATCTTTAGAGTTTTATGCGAGCAAGATCACGGTCATCTCCTAAGGTTAGTATCCTGGGATTACAGGGTGTGATTTACTTAATAACTAAATATGTATATATATGTCCAGGGGGGATCGTCAATATACTTAATTTGTGTTTTGTGTTTGTTTGGTTACTCGGATGTTCATGTGCGTTCGTATGTCTGTTTGGTGGTCGAGTTGTTGTTGCAAAGCCGATGGTGCTGACTTGGTTCTTAGTCAGCTAGAAGGGCCGGACATTGAGTGAGTGAGTGAGTGAGGGAGTGAGTGAGCGGTGTGAGCGAGTGATATTACTCATCATGTATATGGTGGCGTATACATATCGCTCTCCCCCTGGGGTTAGGTGGCTCCCGGCACCTAGGGTACATGGGTTACAAAAGTATCTATATGGGTAATACATCGAGAAAAAAAAAATCAGAGACACAAAATCCTGTGGGATTAAAAATGTGCAGATGGGGGGGTGTTGTTGAAGTGAATCTGAGGTCCCAAGGGGGATCATGAACTGTAATTAAGGGGTAGCGATGTTGTGTCTCAGAAGTGTAGCGTTGTGTCTCACCAGATTACATGTTATATTGGATTCCACATACACTGTTTAATTCACTTTCTAAATGTTATGGTTTTTATGGTTTAACACTATCACTGTTGGGAGTGTTATTTTCTAAACACTGTTCTATGGTCAGATTGGTGTGTCACATTGCACTTGTTTTATTTCATAGTATGTATATAAGGTTTCTGTAAGAATTTTTTATGGTATTTAAGATGTTGGGTGAGACACAAGAATAAACTTAATCTAGGTTTACAATAATTTGGGTATGGAGGTTGAAAGGTTTTGGAAGGTGTTACTTCATGCAAGAGAATTTGGTTAATACCACAATTATAAAGAGAATGATTAAGAGGGAAAGGGCTGGAAGTTATATGGAAGAATCCTATGATGTAAGTCGAGTGAGTCCATGTCAAAAGTAGTCGATGTTTAAGGTGGGTAATTAATGATGTATTTACTTTTGGAGGATGAAGGTTATGTCTCAGTGATTGAGGATATGTTTATCTGACTCTCGCTAAGGTTATATTGGTCGGAAGTAAGTAGAGAAGTTTCGATAGCTATGTGGAAAAGAGTTCTTATTGGAAATTGGCCATTTTAGCCTCCACTGATAGATACATGACGTCCTGCATCTTCAGGGGCGAGAGCTAGAGTGCATGTTTAATTGCGTCGACGCAGAGTCATGGGATGAGACTTGCGTTTTGATGATTGGTGTGTGTCTGTGATAGGTGGGTTGTGGATGGGAGGTGAGATTGGGTCGAGGTTCAGTTTGACCTTTCTCAACTTCTCTCCATGTATGGTGAAGGTGGTGTGATCGGAAGGATCTGTTAGTAGGAAAACATTGTTAGGGAGTGAACTTGTGACTATGAAGGGGCCTAGGAATTTGGGTTTGAGTTTGTTTGTTCTACTTGAGTCTTTTACCATGACTGTGTCGCCAGGTGCTATGTCAAGTGGAATTGACCGTTTGTGTTGTTTTGTCTTTGTCTTTTCCTGGGCTTCTTTCAGGTTTGCTCTAACTTTTTTGTAAATTGTTTGCATACCTCTTTTGATGCAGTGTGCGAGGTTATCTAGGTTGTATAGGGGTGGGGGGGGGGTTGAATATTTGGTAGGGTAGGCGCATTGGTTTGCCGAAAATGATCTCATGTGGGGACATCTTTGTTGCGGAATTGACTGTGCTATTTATACTGGCTTGTACCTGTGGTAGCCAATCTTCCCAACTGTCCATGAGGTCATTGACCAATGGTCTGAGAATCTCTAGGACCTTCCGATTTGTTCGCTCAGTCAGACCGTTTCCCTGGGGGTGGTATGCAGTGGCAAATGTTTGGTCAATGTTGTAGAGGTGTGCTATTTCGCGCATCACCTCATTTTTTAATTCTGAGCCATTGTCAGATAACATTGTGTGTGGTATGTTGTATCTACAAAAGATATTGTTGACCAGGGTTTTGGCTACAGTCTCTGCTGTTTTGTCCTGGAGTGGTATTAAGATTGTGTATTTAGAGAAATAATAAACTGCTGTGAGTACATAATTGGAACCTTGATGGCTCGTTGGCATTTTCAGTAGGTCAATGCCAAGTGTTTCCCATGGCTCAGCAGGGAGTGGGATATCTTTTATGTTGATTTGCCTCAGGTTAGGGCCTCTGAATTGGTTGCAAGTTATACAAGAATCTATGTGTGTGGTTATGTCTGTTTTCATGTTAGACCAGTAGTGTGTCTAGCAGTGTTTAGTGTCTTATCTCTGCCCGAGTGGCCTCCCATTGCACTGTCGTGCAATATGTGTAGGAGCTTGGGGACTAGGGCTCTGGGGATAACAGTAACCTCTCTTGTATTGATGGTTCTCCTTATGACTCCGTCGACCAGATTGAGTTCCTCAATAGGGACAGGTGGTCGGGAGTGTAAGGGGGTTTGTGAAATGAGATGCTGTTTTATTGGGGACCATATTGGGTCTCTGTCCGTTTCATATATGAGTTGTTGCATAGGTATGCATATGGTTTGGGTTATGGGTGTGATGTGGTTTTGTCTGCTTAGGCAATCTGCCACTACGTTAGCTTTCCCAGCTAAGTATACGATCATGGGATCGTAATCAAGGAGAGTTGTTTTCCATCTAGCAACTCTCCCATGTAAGTCTTTGGAGTTAAAAAGATAGACTAGGGGTTGGTGGTCTGTTAGTATGGTAATCTTGTAGCCTAAAATGAGGTATTTAAAGTGTTTTAGTGCCCATATGATTGCAAGTCCTTCTTTGTGTGTAGTTGAGTAGTTATTTTCAGTTTTGTTTAGGACTCTACTTGCGTAGGCTATGGCGTGTTCTTTGCCATTGTCATCTTTCTGTTGTAGGACTGCGCCTATTCCTTTAGAGGAGGCGTCTGTGTAAAGAAAGAATTCTTTCTTCATGTCGGGGAAAACTAGTACAGGGGCTGTGGTGAGTGTGTGTTTGAGAGTGTCGAAACTTTGCTGTTCTGTTTCTGACCATTGAAATGGCTCGCCTTTCCTTGTGAATTTGGTCAGAGGGGAAGCAATATCAGCAAAGTTTCTTATAAAGTGTCTGTAGTAGGAGGCTAACCCAATGAAACTTCTTGTTTCATTGGCGTTTCTGGGGGTTGGGAAATTGTTTATTGTATCTATTATATCTGTGGTTGTGTGAATCCCTTTTGCATCCACTTTATGGCCTAGGAAGATGAGTTCCTTCATGAGGAATCTACATTTCTTTAATTGAATCTTTAATCCCGTATTTTTGAGACGTTTGATGACAATCTCTAAAGTGTTAAGATGGTCTCTTTCTGTGGGGCTATATATAATGAGGTCGTCTAAATAGACGAATAATGAGATTCCTATCATGTCACTGAAAATGCGGGTCATCAACCTTTGTTGGGTTGAGGGGGCATTCTTAAGCCCAAAGGGCATACGCTGAAAACTGAAATGCCCTTTATCAGTGGAGAATGCAGTTACGGGTTTTGATTCCTCTGTTAGTTCGACCTGCCAGAAGGCTGACTTGAGGTCTATTGTGGAAAAAACAGAGTTCCCGTTGCCAATGCATTGTAGTACATCTTGCATGGCGGGGAGGGGGTGTGGGTCAGATTGAGTTAGGTTATTGACTTTCCTGAAGTCAACAACAGGGCGTAAGGTTCCGTATTTCTTAGAGACCAAAAAGAGGGGACTGTTTCATGGGGAGTCTGAATGGGAAATTACGCCTTGGTGTATCATCTCTTGTACACTGTCATTGACTTGGGATTTCCTACTGTGAGGTATGCGGTAAGCGGGGGTGTATGAAGGGGGGGTGTTTGGGGGAATTTGGATGTGATGTTTGATTATATCACATTTGCCTAGTGGTTCGCCTTCTAAGGCGACAGCTGATCTATTCCTCTGTAGGAGAGCTAATAGCTCGTTATGACTTTCTCCGTCAGCTGATGTCGTGATTTGGTCTGGGGGAATAGGGGGAAGGGGTTGTGTTGGTCTTACTTGGTTGATGTGTTGCGGCAGTGGTTCCTGGATAGGGGAATTGTGGAGATGGACTGCGCAGATGTTTGTATTCTTCCTGATTTTACGGTGTTGGTCTGACATGTTTGTTAACATAGTTAGTGTATGTTTATTTTCTGATATTGTGTCCCAGGAGGACTCAATGGTTATGTTGTTAATCCTGGACGTGTCTGAGTCGATTATGACGTCCTGATGGTCGATTGCACCGGGTATGTATAGTGGGACTGTTATTGAATGTCTAGGGGGTATGATGATTGTGTTAGACATCAGTGCCTTTGAGGTGACATAAGGGGGTGGTCGGAAGGAATAGCTGTTAGTGGGATTGGGAGTATTGAAGGAAGGTAGACATGAGAGATGTTGTGTGTCTGAGTCGGGTGTCTCAGGAATTGTTGACTCATTATTTACATCTCGGAAGGAGATTTTGTTAGTCTCAAAGTCTATCTTAGTTTTCCAAATCCTCAATGACTGTAATCCTATTATACCTTGTTGATCAAGACTCCATTCATCAGCTATGTGGAAAGGTGTGAAACCTACTTTGGAGTCGTTCACTTCTATGCTCAGATCAACCATGTCGTGAAGTGAAATGGTACTCCCTTCTATTAGGAGTCCTTCCATATTGGAAAATTGAATTGGGGGTGGGTCATTTAATGCTTCATACAGAGCTCTTGGGATGATGTTCAGGTTTGTTCCTGTATCAACCATCATGTCAACTTTAAGTTGATCTAGACTCACTTCTAGGGTGAGGTATTTGTGTTGTGTATGAGATATTCCTATGGTGGTTTGGTGCGTGAGGCTGGTACACGTTCCCCCAATCGGTGATATTGGGTTGAGTGTGATGTGTGGGAGGGAGCTGTTTGTCGAGGGGCGTGTCGAGGGGTGGTGAATGGTTGGTTAGTTCTCTGATGAGGTTGTTGTTGTGTTTTCTGTAGGTAACACTCTTTGTTGGAGTGAGTTGATGTTTTGTGTAGGTTGCAGTATTTGATTGGATGTGTTGGTGTAGGTAGGAGTGGGTGTTTAAAGGGGGGTGGAACTTGTTTGTTTTGATTCTGAACTTGACACTGAGCATTCGTATGTGAGGTAGTAGCATGCACTGAGCAAGGGATGGGGTGGTGTTGTACCTGTGGGTGTTGTTTTTGCTGTGTCCAACACTGGGCATCTGTGTGGGAAATGGTTCCATGAACTGAGCAAGGGATAGGGTGGTGTTGTACCTGCGTGGGTTGTTTTTGCTGTGTCCAACACTGGGCATCTGTGTGGGAAATGGTTCCATGAACTGAGCAAGGAATAGGGTGGTGTTGTACCTGTGGGTATTGTTGTTGCTGTATGCAGTCTTTTGTGTTGTGACTGTTTGATGAATGGTAGGAGCACCACTTAGAAGGTTGTCCTTGATTGATGGGAGGGGGTTGCTGTGAGTGAAGGCTATTTAGTCTGGGGAGATGGTTGGGGGTATCTAAGGATACATTGCAAGCATTCATGATATCTAAGATATAGGTATAAGCTAGAGGATTTCTAGTGTCTAGTTCCCTTTTGGAGGCTTCCTTTAAACACTTTGGAGGGAGTTGGGAGAGATAGGAAGCTATTTCAAGGAATGTTAGTAAGTGTTTTGTTGGGATTACATTTTGACCAAATTGGTCAGTGTGAGTCCAAGGAGAGTTATTCTCTAGGTCTTCTCTGACCTCTTTCATTCCGTTTGCAACAAAATCCATTATGTTAGTAATGGAATGTGGTTGGACTCTAGTGTTATTGAGGAAGGTGATGAGGAAGGAAATGTTATTAGGTTGTTTGTTATGAAAGACCTTAAGAAGGTGGCGTTTATATTCCTGATATGTGATTCCACATGCAACTAAGCTGTCTAGCATCCTTGCCTTTGAACGGCAAATGTCAGATGGGTTTATTTTCTGACGGCACAAATTTATTTTATCTGTCTCCGAGTATTGGGGGTTCTTTGAAAAGAACAGGTCACATGCTGTCAAGAAATCTGTAATGGATAGTCCACTATCTTGGGAAAAGGTTGGGATTTCTGTGAGGGGGGTTATGGTTTGATAGTTGTTAATTATTATTGGTTGAGGTTGTGGGTAAGGATAATATTGTGGGTTTGGAGGAAGGTTAGGTGGTGGTTGGTGGTATGGTGTGGAGTGGGTTTGACCAGATGGGGTATGGGGGGAAGGAAAGGGGAAGTTTTGGTACTGCTGCTGAATGGGAGGGGGGTTATTATGTGTTGGGATATGGGGGTTGGATGGATTATGGTTTATAGGAGGTTTTGTTTGCATATTTGGTTGGATGGGAGGAATGGGTGGCTGTGATTGTGAGGGGTGAAAGGGGTCTACTTGAGTAAGCTGGTTGAAAGGCATGATATTAGGAGGAGCAACATGAGGAGTTGGTTGGGTGGGTTGTTGTGGTTGAGATGGGTTGGAGGTGTCTACTTGAGAAGGCTGGTTGAAAAAAGGTAAGACATCGTTCTCATAAAGAGGGTCTATTGGATTATCTGCATTAGGATTAGTTTTGTCAGGATTATTTAACTGGTCATTGGTTAACTGTTTAGAGGTATTGTCAACCTGTGGATATAGGTAAAAATGGTCTGTTTTGTCATATCCAATTAAGTCTTCTGTGTGTATTTCCTCTTTGTCACTGGATATGTCATGTTGTTGTTTTTCTTCTCTAGACTTTGAGAAGACGCTATGTAAACTTTGTTTAATTTTGGATCTGGTGGCAAAGGCCATGTTGTTAAGTCATGTATTAGTTAATAGTTAGTATGTATTAGTTAATAGTTAGGTTTGATTTGTAATCTAAGAAAAAAGGGCTGTTAAAATATGAATGATAGGTATATAGTAACTAAGGGTAATATGTTATGCTTAGATATGGGAGGGGGGATAGTATGTCAACGGCTATACAGTATAATGGGATTACATAAGTAAAATCATAAAAATATGTATATACATATAATAATAATAAAATGTGGAAATAATATTATATAGTAAGTGGTTAATTATTGTGATATTATACTTATAATAGAATTAATTATGGTTGTTCATAAAAAAAATTTACAGCAGTATAATAGGTTACATTGATAAAAATGTATAAGTTCTATGTAAATATAAATGGGTGAAAGCAATTAAGGGTTATTGCATATATATATATTTATTTAAAGATAGGCAAAATATGTTTAATGTTGAATTTTAAACATGTAAGAGCTATTTGTTTAAACAAGAATTACTTAACTGGAAGAATGCATATGAATGTGATATTATGTAATAGTCAAATCTAGTAAAAGTTATTGCATATATAAATATATGGTTTTTTTTTTTAATTAGGCAAATTATAATTAGTGTTGAAACATATAATTATGAGAGCTACTGGTTATATTATGAGAAAGGTATAATAACCAAAAGAAAAAGGTGTATATATGCTATATACATACAGGGAAATTGTGATAATGTAATAATATTAACTGTTGAATATATATGTATATTGGTAATTGGCAGATTAAAGAGTATTATTTAATGATAATTTTTGGAGAGAAAAAAATTCTAAATGATAATATGCTAATATAAGTGCGAGATTACATAGTTGTTATATGGCTAAGGTGTACGTGCGTTGAGCACGTGGGTATCTAAAGGCATGAAGGTTACCTTAATACCGTGCGTTGAAGCGATTGGTATTATGACGTGCAGCTGGGATATTTGCTGACGTTGCGATTGTAGTAGTCGAAAGCAACGTTTGGTGAAAGCGGTTGATGTGGAAGGTGGGTATGCTGTCTTGGGGGATGAGGTGGCTGTTACGCGGGTCTGTGCACAGCCGGTGTGAATCCTCTGGGGCGGATGAGGTCTTTATAATGTTGATTTTAGTAGTGGGAGATCGGCCTGTGACGATTGCCCGTGATGAATAGTGTGAACCAAGTTCTTGTTCTTGAGAGCGTTTTGTTGATATTCTCGTAAAAAAAGGAGAAGCAGTATCAGCGATTCAGGAATGGATAGGTAAGGTAATAGTAGTAATGATACTATTACGTATTTGAAAAAGGTGTTGGTTGGGTTACCTTATTTAGAGGCTGGTAGTTATTGTCGAGTCGGCGGCGATAACGTAGGTGTTGTGCAGGGTGTGGTTTTGCTGCCACCAGGTGGTGAGAAATTTTCACCACCGCTTCTTTTGGAGGAACACAATTGGTGCAGAGGGGTGCGCAGGATGAGTCCTCGATAGTCTTTTTTCTGGTAGTTAGTTTGTTTCTTTGGAGACGTGGGCGCGGTCACCGCTTGCCACCAGTAATATGTATCGTTCACTAGGTACGGGGTACTGGTTTGTGTAAATTCGTATTAAGTTTATACCCTTTTATTCAAAGCTTTCAGGTTTTCCAGTTATGGTATATACACTGTCAACTGTTAAACAGAACGATACAATATTGGTTACATACATAACTGTTTATCACACCACTTCTTGTTGCACAACACCCGTCATCGTCCCAACTCCTGCTCTCCGGCCACCTACCCTGGTGGTCATTGGCCGGAAGTGACAATCTCAGCACTTATGACGTGTCATGCTCGCATAATCTTTAGAGTTTTATGCGAGCAAGATCACGGTCATCTCCTAAGGTTAGTATCCTGGGATTACAGGGTGTGATTTACTTAATAACTAAATATGTATATATATGTCCAGGGGGGATCGTCAATATACTTAATTTGTGTTTTGTGTTTGTTTGGTTACTCGGATGTTCATGTGCGTTCGTATGTCTGTTTGGTGGTCGGGTTGTTGTTGCAAAGCCGATGGTGCTGACTTGGTTCTTAGTCAGCTAGAAGGGCCGGACATTGAGTGAGTGAGTGAGTGAGTGAGGGAGTGAGTGAGCGGTGTGAGTGAGTGATATTACTCATCATGTATATGGTGGCGTATACAGCTGTGGAGCAGCTGATTGTCCCCTCTTCTCGCCGGAGGGCCATCTTGAAAGTGGCCATCGACGGACGCTTTGCGGGCCACCCAGGCGTCCGCGAGACCTTCGAGAGGCGAAGCAACGCCCTCTCTCGGCGAAGTCAGAAGGTCGCGGACGAAACAGCCGGATCTCTCGACAATCGAGAGAATCCGGAAATATTCTCCACCATACGGAAGGACATTGTGGGACCTCCCAACAGGCCCACCCAAGGTGATTTTCACAAACTTTACGAGAAACCGTTCCGTGTGCAAGCGGACGGCAATCCTCATTTGCCAGTGTTGATGAGATGGAGAAGTGGGAGAGGCGTAAAGAAGCCGCCGGACGATGCGCCAGACGATGCAGTCTGTTCGGCGCAAGGAGGTTTTCGTAGAAGGCTAGTGGAACTCTTTGTGTAGTGCTCGACACTGGTTTTATTTGTCTGTTTGTGTTTTAGTGGCCTAGGGTTTATTTTGATTTTTGGTATGGTTAGGAGTTTTTTTTTTTTTTTTTTTTTTTAGGATATATATGTGTTTTTGTGTGTTGGAAAGTCATTGTAGAATTGTAGAATTGTGGACGAGTCTGTCCCGTGCACAAGCACCGGTTTGACATGAAGTAATTTTAGTTTTGGCCCTTCTGCCTTTTTAAGGGACGCTTTTGCAGGCCATGTCCTGTACCCGTTCTCGGTTTAAGGGGTGAGGGTTGCCAACGACGTAATTACAACACCAGATAGGGGCCGCAGACGGTGGCTAGGTCACATCACGTGTCAAAGGGTCACAGCCGAGGACAGACTCCTGCCTTCTTTTTTTTTTTTTTTTCCCCTTTGGGTGTCTGGTCTGAGAAAACCGCCGCTGGAGTCGGAAGTGGGGGCACCTGAGCGTCGGGCGGAGACGAAAACCGCTCGTTGCTAAGGGTAAGTTTTCCTCCCAGGGGTTCGAAGACAGACTGTGGGGCCGGCCATCTCGGTAGCCTACGACTTGGGTGATGGTGACACTATCTCGGTGGAGTTTTCGTATAGTGCATCCTCATTAAGCGCCTCTTTGTTTGGAGAAGGAGTCTGTTTCTTTTTCTTTGTTGTCTTTTGGCAAGGTGGGTCTCATTCGTCATGTGTGATTGAGTGTCGTTCGCCCATCTTTGCTTTTGTCAGACGGTAGCCAGTGGTTGTGCTCGACTTCCACAAGAAAATTGATTGAGTAAAAATTGTGCAAGAACAATTTTTTTTCTTGGTGGGGAGGTGTCACGTATTCCAAAGTGTCACGTGATTTCTTTAGTGATGTGGTGGTCACATGCAGTCGACAGATCACGTACTTACCCCCCCCCCCTTCTTTTCGTAGCCCAGCTGTGTCCAAGGTGACCCAGCCAGGGTCAGAGCAGGTCAGGTCTTGGCTAATTACCTTGGGTCAAGACGGGCCGTAGCCATTAGCGTCGGGGCACATTGCCAGGTTGTGTTTTATTTTTCTATAGTTTAATGTGGAATGTTATTTCCTTCTGTGTGTGACCAGATTACTTTGAACTGGTCGTTTGTGCATTCGTTTTTGTGTTTCTGTTGTATTTCTGTGTCCAGACGTGCGCTGCCTCGCACAATCCTGGACACCTTGAATATTGTAATATTTACCATCGTATGGCAACACGCACTCGACCGGCCGACTGGCTTGGGTCAGATATGTCGTTGATGTTGCCATACTAACGTTTTTCATATATGTACTTATTTTTGTTGTGTTAGAATTAAGAATTTTTGTATGTATGTATTTGCATATATGTTTGTGTGGATTTCTCTAAAGGTTCTTGTATATGGGATTTTTCTATGCCGTATCTTTCTATACCGTTTTCAAATAGAATATGAAAATCTTCCTCTGTCACGGCGCCTTTAAAAGTAGGAACCCCCTTGCTTCTTGGCTTTTTCGTCTTCTCGGCCACGGGTCGACAATCCGGCCGCTCTCGTCTCCTTGAGGGAGACATTTCCCCCGTCACCTAAGGTGTGCAAGGCACCTAGGTAGTATAGTAAGTAATCTTATTTATTTTGTGTGTGAGGTGTAGGATCCCCTTTGGAGATACCAATTGTGGACCTGGTGTGTCGGTAGGCTTTTGCCAGTGTTCCTTTTTATTAACCCTGTTGGAATTTTCCTTTTCCTTTTTGGGTTAGATTAGATTTTTAGACGTGTCAATTTTTAGGCTTTGTCTTATAAATCTTTCTCGTGGGTGACCTACTTTGTTTCCTATTTCTCGTGGTTTTGAATACCTTTTGGGATAGGTTTTGAGCTGAACTTGTCGATTAGACTTTTGGTTCATCTCTGTTTTTCTCTCCACCCTTTTTATTTTTTCTTACTTACGCGCCATTTTTATTACGGGGTTTTATAATTTTTCTTCGGTCACATTTTGGGGAAATTAGAATGTAGGAGGGTCTTTCTGGCTTGTCCTTTTCTTACCCGTATGTGTCCTATTTTAGTTTCATTTTTGAACTTCATTAAGTGATGTAAATTTTACCTTTGTGTTAATAACAGTTTTTGCATTGTTTTGAATTCAATCAATTCTATTCGGGTTATATCTCGCGTGAATTTTAAATTTAGATTTGATTTTGAATTTGAATTTGTAAGATCTTTTTATCTTTAAAATTTTCTTTGTTATTAATCTTTTGTTAATTAATTTTCATCTGTGATATTTCATAGTGATATGTGTAACAATTTTGGGGTTTGTTATTGTTTTTGTGTAAATAAATATGTAAAATTTACCCCTCTTTTAAAGAACCTGGATACGACCTGGATAGGGGTTTGGGGATTACTAGGAAAAATTCCCATTAACTTTCTAAGTATCTAAATATTCTCCTATCCCCTTTTGTCGTTACATGACAGTACTATACTACCTAAGTGCCTTGCACACCTTAGGTGACGGGGGAAATGTCTCCCTCAAGGAGACGAGAGCGGCCGGATTGTCAACCCGTGGCCGAGAAGACGAAAAAGCCAAGAAGCAAGGGGGTTCCTACTTTTAAAGGTGCCATGACCTGAGGTGGTCATGAATGCCGTAATGACAGAGGAAGATTTTCATATTCTATTTGAAAACGGTATAGAAAGATACGGCATAGAAAAATTCCATATACAAGAACCTTTAGAGAAATCCTCACAAACATATATGCAAATACATACATATAAAAATTCTTAATTCTAACACAACAAAAATAAGTACATATATGAAAAACGTTAGTATGGCAACATCAACGACATACCTGACCCAAGCCAGTCGGCCGGTCGAGTGCGTGTTGCCATACGATGGTAAATATTACAATATTCAAGGTGTCCAGGATTGTGCGAGGCAGCGCACGTCTGGACACAGAAATACAACAGAAACACATAAACGAATGCACAAACGACCAGTTCAAAGTAATCTGGTCACACACAGAAGGAAATAACATTCCACATGAAACTATAGAAAAATAAAACACAACCTGGCAATGTGCCCCGACGCTAATGGCTACGGCCCGTCTTGACCCAAGGTAATTAGCCAAGACCTGACCTGCTCTGACCCTGGCTGGGTCACCTTGGACACAGCTGGGCCACGAAAAGAAGGGGGGGGGGTAAGTACGTGATCTGTCGACTGCACGTAACCACCACATTACTAAAGAAATCACGTGACACTTTGGAATACGTGACAATATATATATATATATATATATATATATATATATTATATATATGTATATATATATGTATATATATATAATATATATATAATATATGTATATATAATAATATATAAATATATATAATATATATATATATATATATATATATATATATGTGTGTGTGTGTGTGTGTGTGTGTGTGTGTGTGTGTGTGTGTGGGTGCATTTACCTAGTTGTATTTTGCGGGAAGGGGAGCTATGCTGGTGGTGTCCCGCCATTGTTTCTCGCCGGGACTAGTGTGTGTGTGTATGTGTATGTGTGTGTGTGTGTGTGTGTGTGTGTGTGTGTGTGTGTGTGTGTGTGTGTATACATATATATATATATATATATATATGTATATATATATATATATATATATATATATATGGGCAAGGTGGAGGGAGAACCACGGGTCTTTATCTTAATATCGATTTTAGTCCTCACTGCTTTCGTTTACAATTGCTTCCTCTGAAGAAGCTATTGTAAGCGAAACCGGTCAGGAATAAACTCGATATTCATATAAAGACCCGTGTTTCCCCCTCCACCTTTCCCATAATTTGTCCCAATGTCTCTACATATATATATATATATATATATATATATATATATATATATATATATATATATATATACATATATATATATATATATATATATATATATATATATATATATATATATATATATACATATATATATATTAGTATATTTTGGCAGTAAATTTTCTTGTAGACATGTCTTGTTAAAGACCAATGCTAATTCAGTTTCAACTATCTTCTTAGTTGTTTTTTCCATTCTTCTTATATGTTTCTTATAGTCCAGGGGTAGATTAAACACAAGTCTACCGAGATCCATGGTATATTGACACTAATTATATAAATACAATCGCAAGCTTTCGGTTGTTACATACAACCATCTTCAGGCAGATAAAATGACAGGAAAAGGTCCATGTCAATTATGCTAAGGAGTTACAAAATGACAAGGCTTTATGGTTCCAGTGAGATGGAATTAGGAGAGGTTCGGGTCAGATCATAATGACTGCAGGGTGGGAAGCTGGACGGTGAGGTGGAATTGGGAGAGGTTCGAGTCAGATTATAATGACTGGGGGGGGGGGGAGCTGGACAAGGTGTCCGTTGATGTTATATGTCATATTGTCGAGGGAAATTTTGTCCTGGTGTGACGGATTCTTTGTTTAAGAGTAAGGTGCCTAATGTGTTTGTTTGTATGTTGATGATTGGTGTGTGTTGTGAAATGTAGACTTTCTCCAGGATGTGTAGTTTTTTGTGATTGTTACAGTGTTTGAGTATTTTGGTATTGTTAACTAGGTCTTGTATTGTTGGATTTCTGTTGTTATATTGAGTCATATGTTTCCGTATGCTACCATCGCGGGCATGCATTGTGAGCCTTCGGCTAAGTGAAGTAGTGGTAACAGCAATATAATTCATGTTAGGCAGAAGTTTGCAACTTCTTCGGAGCAGGAGTATTGGTATACCACATTCGCTTGCTTTAGGGTGTTGTTATCTTTTGTCTGGTTATTCTTCATGAACAGGCTAGAGACGGTTGTGTTTTTGTAGTATATAATTATGGCTAATTTTTCTTGTGGGTTGATACATGTGACATTCCTTGTGATGATTTCTTTTAAGACCCGTTCGTCAGTTTTATATGCGGGTGTCATTTGATTCTTAAAGAAAATTTTGTGTATAGTCTGTGTGGGTTTTTGTTCCTGTTGAGTTTGGGTACGTGTCAGAAAGAGGTTGATTTCTTTGTCTATGATAGTGTTTGAGTAATTGTTGTTGATGAGTATCTGTTTCAGTCTCAAGAGTTCTGTGTGAAGTAAGTCCCAAGAAGAACAGTTACGAAAGGCACGTCTTAAACCCACACAGACTATACACAAAATTTTCTTTATGAATCAAATGACACCCGCATATAAAACTGACGAACGGGTCTTAAAAGAAATAATCACAAGGAATGTCACATGTATCAACCCACAAGAAAAATTAGCCATAATTATATACTACAAAAACACAACCGTCTCTAGCCTGTTCATGAAGAATAACCAGACAAAAGATAACAACACCCTAAAGCAAGCGAATGTGGTATACCACTACTCCTGCTCCGAAGAAGGTTGCAAACTTCTGCCTAACATGAATTATATTGGGGTTACCACTACTTCACTTAGCCGAAGGCTCACAATGCATGCCCGCGAGGGTAGCATACGGAAACATATGACTCAATATCACAACAGAAATCTAACAAGACAAGACCTAGTTAACAATACCAAAATACTCAAACACTGTAACAATCACAAAAAACTACACATCCTGGAGAAAGTCTACATTTCACAACACACACCAATCATCAACATACAAACAAACACATTAGGCACCTTACTCTTAAACAAAGAATCCGTCACACCAGGACAAAATTTCCCTCGACAATATGACATATAACATCAACGGACACCTTGTCCAGTTCCCCCGCCCCCCAGTCATAATCTGACTCGAACCTCTCCCAATTCCACCTCACCGTCCAGCTTCCCACCCCCGCAGTCATTATGATCTGACCCGAACCTCTCCTAATTCCATCTCACTGGAACCATAAAGCCTTGTCATTTTGTAACTCCTTAGCATAATTGACATGGACCTTTTCCTGTCATTTTATCTGCCTGAAGATGGTTGTATGTAACAACCGAAAGCTTGCGATTGTATTTATATAATTAGTGTCAATATACCATGGATCTCGGTAGACTTGTGTTTAATCTACTGTAGTGGTTTGGTTCGAACAAGCCAGGGAAAATGAAATTCACTTTGGTCTCTTATTCTAATCTCTTTGGTAAAACCACAAGTAATAGCCACTGGTTAGTGGATCTGATCAGTCGTAGCTGGACGGTGAGCCGAACGTCAGAGGCGGTGGCGGCTGAGGACGGCGAGGCTCGATGGAACTGCTACAAGACTGGACGAGATGTTGTTGCTGCTGCCGTGGCTATTACCATTCTGTCCTGACTAGCCGCCGCTGCCCTATTTAAGGGTCGCTCGCGGCTCAGCGTAGTTGGCAAGAGAGGTCGCTAGCCGCTCGAGAACCATTTGCTGGCTCCTGATTGGCTAGCTCATATTCACCTCTTGCCAACTATGGGAAGTGTGTGACCGCCTGTGGCTGCGTCACTACACCACTCCCCCTCTCTTCGAGAGCGGGCGTCGAGGGAGATAGGGAGCGACGCGCGCGACGTGGTTGAATCGGTGTGGCCTTCGTATCACTCGCCCAGAACGTGTGGTCATTCCATCAGGGGGCATGTCTGGCGAGGAGGGCCTTGATGGAGGGGGGCTCGAATGCAGGGTGGTGTGGTCGAAGTCAGATACCTGGCGAGGTGGGGTCGGTTGAGTATGGAGCTGTGGAGACATAAGGTTGGGTGAGAATTGTTGCATTGCATGGTAGAGTGGGGGCGTAGGGTGGGGAGGATCTTGCGGGGTGCCGGGAACAGTTGTAGAAGGATGTGGTTGCGGGGTGGGAGAAGGAGAAGGGTTCGCTGTCGTGTGCGTGTGATCTGTGTATGGTGAAGAGTCAGGGGCAGGAGGGGAGTGTTGGTTTGGAAGGGAGAGTGTTTCGGGGGGTGAGGAATGACTTGGTTCGGTGGTGAGGATGGGGTTAGGACCATGTTGTAAGATGTATTGTAGTGGCCCTGGAGGGGAGTGTTGGTTTGGAAGGGAGAGTGTTTCGGGGGGTGAGGAATGACTTGGTTCGGTGGTGAGGATGGGGTTAGGACCATGCTGTAAGAGGTATTGTAGTGGCCCTGGAGGTTTGGTAGGGGGATTGATGGGGAGATGGGCCGGCTTGAGCCTGTCGATGGAGACGCTATCCGGTTTGGCACCTCGGTTGATCACGAAGTACTTTGGTGATCTGCTGAGGACTCGGAAGGGGCCGTCGTATGGGCGCTGAAGAGGAGCTCGTGTGGAGTCTTTCCTGACGAAGACGTAGTCACTTGTAGACAGGGCCGGGGGAAGGTGCTCCGGCTGTGGTTGTGGTGGACGAGGGGGTGTTGGACGGGTGTTGGCGAATGTGTCCTTGATGAGTTGGAGGAGGGCGTGACGATCCGGATCGCCGACGGCAGGCGTGGCAATTTCCCCAGGGAGGCGAAGGTTCTCAGCGTAAAGTAGCTGCGATGGGGAAATGTCATTGTCGACCTTAGGTGTGACGCGGATCGTAAGAAGCACCAGGGGAAGGGCGTCGACCCAGTCGCATGAGGGTTGTGCCTTCAGCGACTCCTTCAGTTGGCGGTGGAACCGTTCCACGAGTCCATTGGCTTGGGGGTGGTAAGCGGTGGTCCGGTTACGTTTGGTGCCAAGGAACTTGAGGAGGCTGGACCATAGGTCAGATTGGAACTGGGAGCCCCTATCGGTGACAATGATGTGAGGTGCGCCGAATCTGGATACCCATCCAGAGAGGAAAGCACGGGCGGTCGTCTCGGCGGATATATCCGGAAGGGGGATCGCTTCTGGCCACCTGGTGTACCTGTCGATACACGTAAGGAGGTAACGCATGCCGCGAGAAGGTGGAAGGGGGCCCACAATGTCCACATGAACTGACTGGAAACGTGCCGTTGGTGCAGGAAAACGCTGGAGTGGTGCGTGGACGTGGCGCGTAACCTTGGCCGTCTGGCAGGGGAGGCAGGTCCGGGTCCATTGTCTGACATCCTTGTTGATGCCTGGCCAGACGACTCGATCCGTGATGAGGCGTTGTGTCGCGCGGATGCCCGGATGACTGTGGTCATGGAAGGAGGAGAAGACGTTCTTACGGTGACAGGCGGGGATGTACGGACGGGGTTTGCCTGTGGAGATGTCACACCACAATGGTACGGGGTTGTTGGGAAGCTGTCTTAGCTGTAGGGACGAGGTGTCGTGCATACGTAGGAGGCGGAGTTCACCGTCGTTGTTCTGAGATGCGGCGATGCGTGCGTAGTCTATGTTGTGGTTAGGGAGGATGCTGGAGGTGATTCTAGACAAGGCGTCGGCTACCTGGTTATCCTCTCCCTTGATGTATTCAATGCGAGTATCAAATTGGGAGAGGAAGGACAGCTGCCGGGAGACTCTTGGGGAGTGATGGTCGGAGACTCTGTCTAGGGCATGGGCGAGTGGCTTGTGGTCTGTAAGGATAACGAAAGGCCGGCCTTCCAGGAAGTAAAGGAAGTGCTTGACAGCCGAGACTATGGCTAGCAGTTCCCTGTCAAAGGCGCTGTAGCGAATTTGAGGAGGTTCCAGACGTTTGGAGAAAAAGGCGATAGGCTGGAGCTGGCCGTTGATCTTCTGTTGGAGGACGGCGCCAATTGCTGTGGAGGAGGCATCAGTGGTAAGGAATGTGGGTGCGTGAGCTACTGGGTAGGACAAGCGGGCGGCTTCAGCGATTGCCGCCTTGGCTTGTTCGAATGCCTGGGTCGCTTCGGAAGACCATCTCACAGGTTTGACCGACCGCTTGGAATGGTTCTTGGTGAGGTCGTTCAAGGGAGCGAGTTTTGCAGCTGCGTTGGGGATGAATCTGTGGTAATAATTGACGATTCCTAGGAATCGTCGGAGCATCTTGATGGTTGTTGGCTGTGGGAAATCTTGGATTGTGTCTACTTTCTGAGGGAGAGGATACAGACCTGCTGTTGAGATGCGGTGTCCGAGGAAGTCGAGAGATGAAACTCCGAGGAGACACTTGGACGGATGTACCCGGAGGCCATAATCTTGGAGGCGGCGGAAGAGGAGGCGGAGGTGTTGGCGGTGTTGGTCGTGGGTATCGGAGGCTACGAGGATGTCGTCGATGTAAACGGTGATGAAGTCGAAGTCTCTGAGGGCATGGTCTATGAACCTCTGGAACGTCTGGGCGGCATTCCGGAGGCCAAAGGCCATCATCTTCCACTCGAAGAGGCCGAACGGAGTGGCTATGGCTGTCTTCTGGACGTCTTCCGGCGCTACAGGGATTTGATGAAACGCCCTGACCAGGTCAATTTTGGAGAAGACCTGCTTCCCGTGAAGCTTGAAGTGGAAGTCTTGAGCGTGAGGGATGGGGTAGCGGTCGGGCTTCGTGATG
>NC_134798.1:11588140-11718140 GCF_046742065.1 Oratosquilla oratoria
GAGGGTAGAGTACCGGAGGACTGGAGTAGTGCCTGTATAGTTCCTCTTTACAAGGGAAAAGGGGACAAGTGTGAATGTAGTAATTTCAGAGGGATTAGCCTGTTGAGTGTAGTAGGGAAGGCTTATGGGAGGATCTTAATTGAGAGGATTAGGAGAGGAACAGAAGGAGTAATTGGTGAGGAACAGTGTGGATTTAGGACGGGTAGAGGTTGTGTAGATCAGATCTTTGTGGTAAGACAGATATGTGAGAAAGCTATAGGAAAGGGGAAGGATGTTTTTTGGGCTTTTATGGATCTGGAAAAGCTTATGATAGGGTAGACAGAAAGGCACTGTGGGAGGTTATGCAGATTTATGGGATAGGAGGAAAGCTTTTGGGAGCTGTCAAGAGTTTTTATGAGAGTAGTAGAGCATGTGTTAGGATTAGAAATGGAGAGAGTGAGTGGTTTGAGGTAAAGGTGGGACTTCGTCAAGGATGCGTTATGTCGCCCTGGCTGTTCAACTTATACATGGATGGAGTGGTGCGAGAGGTGAATGCTAGGGTAGTGAGTCAGGGATTGGAGATGGTTAAAGAAAATGGAGAAAAGTGGGAGGTGAGCCAGCTGTTGTTTGCGGACGACACTGCGCTTGTGGCAGGATCAGAGGAGGGATTGAGGAAGCTGGTGGCAGAGTTTGGGAGAGTATGTGATAGAAGAAAGCTAAGATAAATGTGGGTAAAAGTAAGGTGATGAGATGTACAAGGGGTGAAAGTGGCAGTAGACTGGAAGTGAACATTAAGGGAGAGCGACTGGAGGAAGTGGATAGTTTTAGATACTTGGGTGCAAGTGTAGCAGGAAAAGGTGGAGTGAAGGTGGAGGTAGAATGTAGATTGAGAGAAGCGAGTAAATGCCTTGGTGGTTTAAAGAGTGTAATGAGGAATAGACATTTGGGAATGGATGCGAAGAGGAGACTGTATGAAGGAGTGATTGTTCCAACAGCACTGTATGGGGCAGAAACGTGGAACATAAGAGAAGAAGAGAGAAGGAGTTTGAATGTGTTTGAGATGAAGTGTCTGAGAAGTATGGTGGGGGTTACTAGGCTGGATAGAGTGAGAAAAGAGGAGGTGAGGAGGAGAACAGGGGTAAAAAAGGATTTGGGAGATAGGGTTGATGAAAGAATATTAGGATGGTTTGGACACATGGAAAGAATGCGTGAAGAAAGACTAGTAAAAGAGGTATGGAAGGCAGATGTTGAGGGAGTGAACATGAGGGGACGTCCTAGGATGAGGTGGATGGATGGGGTGAAGGGGGCTTTGGGGAAGAGGGGAATGTCTGTTGAGGAAGGAAGGGAGAGGACGGAAGACAGAGGTGAGTGGAGAATGGTTGTATATGGATGATGTTGTGACTGCATGAGGAGGAATGGGTGGGGGGGTGGGGTAGTATGTGTGAGTAAATTTTGACGCAGCCCGAAGGGATTTCTCCCCGTCCTCGCCTTATATGCAAAGGGGGACAGAGAGGGGGGGTCGCCGATTAAATGAAGCGGCCTTGCTGTGGATGTGCTGTGTCTTGCGACACTGCTTCTGACCCAGGGCGGTGGGCAGGGTGCAGGGATGACCCGTCATCCAGGAGGTGCTCAGATGAGAGGAAGGGTGGGAGGGGTGTGGAGGGTATTTAGGGATGAAATGGGTGGGAGTGTTTTTATGCCTTTCCCTTTTTGGCTACCTCCCTTGGAAGGGGAAAAAAGCCTTGGTATATGTATGTATATATATATACATACATACATACATACATACATACATATATATATATATATATATATATATATATATATATATATATATATACATATATACATATACCAAAGGTTTTTCCCCTTACACGGGGGGTAGCCAAAAAGAAAAAGACATAGAAACCACTTCCACCCATTCCATTTCCTATATATTCCACTCCCCTCCACCCTCCTCCCTCTCTCTTATCTTGGCACCTCCTGGATGACGGGTCATCCCTGCATCCTGTCCACTGCCCTGGGTCAGAAGCAGTGTGACAGTGTCGCAAGACACAGCACATCCACAGCAAGGCCTCTTCATATATTCGACGACCCCCCCCTCTCCGTCCCCTCATGCAGAAAAGGAGAAGACGGTGAGAAATACCTTCGGGCTGCGTCAATTTTTTTCTCACACATACTTCTTCACCCCCCATCCCCCACCCACTCCCCCTCATGCATCACAGCATCATCTATACACAACCCCTCTCCATTCACCCCTTGATAGATGATCTACTTAAATGGGTCAGAAGAAATACAAGAGGACACGAGAAGAAACTTTAGGACAGTTACAGAAGATGGAAGGGATGGAAGAGAAATATAATCCAAATAGGACTACAAGAATAAAGGAGGAAAAGGAAAAGTAAATATAATCCAAATAGGACTACAAGAATAAAGGAGGAAAAGGAAAAAGTAAATAAGATATTAGAAGCAGTTCAAGAAGATGAACCAGAATCAGGGAAATATAGAAGTGTCGTGCTCCTTGTTTACGAATAAATATGAATAAGTATATGTAAGTGGTAGCTGTGGCCGGAATAACAAGGAACACGATCACCGTATATACAAGAAATTATCCTTCACATTTGGTGGGGAATGAGACTATTGTTTCTCAAATATGTGACTTTTATTATTATGTGATATTATTTTATATTCAAAATATATAGTGAATCTCTATGATGTGTACGGTGTGCGGGTGTGGGAGGCTGGACAATAACGTAATTGGTACAGACCTTTCTCTGGTTTGTGAGGATGCTTCAAGGTTCATGATGTCACTCGAGTCACGAATAGACTATTTAACGCTAATATGAATAAACTGAAATTCCAGATAAGACTGAACTTGACACTGTTGTTATGTTCTTAAGAGAGAAGACTGAAGACTGAAATTTACACTATTGTTTGCTATAAGGAAACCTCGGAATGATATAGGAGGCTCCTCCTACAATTTATTTTGATTGGTTAAGATTCTCTCTGTAGACCACAAATGACCAAACACAAGCCCTTTTCGTAAACATCTCATGCAACATCAGCAGAATAGCATATGGTTCAATAGTGTTTTTATGGCTTGAGAAGGGCCCAGCGTGCGATGCGTCATGCCCAGTGCGCGATGCGATGACGAAACTAGTATCGACTAGTATCACTGTACTAGTATCAACTTCTAGTAGCAACTAGTGGTGATGGTGTTGGTGGTGTCGTCAAACCAATCACCACAGAAGAAATATATAGACTAGAGAAATACAATACAGATAAGAACAGACCAATTAAGGTTAAATTCAGGTCACAAACGACAGCAGAGAATATCTTAGCAAAAACAGGGAAACTAGCAGACAGTGAGCAATATAAACAGGTTTGGATAAAAAGAAATGAATAAAGAGGAAAGAGAGGAGGAGAAAACAAAAAGACTAGAAGCTAAGGGGAAAAACGAGAAAAGAAAAGAGTGAGAAAAAGAGATATTCTATTGGAGAGTAGTGAACATGAAAGTGAGGAAATAGTTCATAGCAGAGAAAAACAGAGGGGGAGATTGGCTAAACTGGAATTACCGACTCTGGAGCAAAGAATTGAGATGACCTACTGACCATCTACAGAATCATGAAGGGCACAGAAATACTCGATAGAGAGTACTTGTTAAACAGGGACAAGAGAAGCACAAGAGGTCATGGAAAAAAAAACATAGCTCCAGAAGAGATCTGAAGAAAAACAGTTTTCCATATAGAGTGGTGGACACTTGGAACAAACTGGACAATGAAATAGTGTGCGCAAAAAACATTCATGAGTTTAAGAGCAAAATAAACACTGCGAGATACAAAGGCAGGACACCACGAGCGTAGCTCCCCTTCCAGCAAAATACAACTAGGTAAACACACACACACACACACACACACACACACACACACACACACCCGGTGGCGGATTGGTAAAGCACTGGCCTCACAAGCCAGAGAACCGGGGTTCGATTCCCCGGTCGGGCGGAGACAAGTTGGGTTTGTCTCCTTTCACGTGTAGCCCCTGTTCACCTAGCAGCGAGTAGGTACGGGACGTTAGTCAAGGAGTTGTGACCTTGCATTCCCGGTGTGTGGAGTGTGAGTGGTCTCAGACCTACCCAGAGATCTGCTAATAATGAGCTCTGAGCTCACTGCCGTAGGGTGGTGTCTGGCTGTCTCGAAAAGAGGCTGCAGCAGATCCGAGGTGAATACACACACACACACACACACACACACACACACACACACACACACACACACACACACACACGTCGGTCGAAGTGACAACGAAGTTTGGAACTCCAAGAAAACTTCAAGTTTCATCAATCTAAACAACGAAGGAGTACCTTTGTTGTATTAATAGGGAAGGGGAAAACTCGTGGTGTAGTGGGAAGGTGAAGAAAAAGGAGAAGGGGAGGGATTACTGAGGAAAATGGAAGGAAATGAAGAAGGGTACGAAGGGGCCCAGGAAGTTGGACGGCATGTCAACGAGAGAGGGGCAGACGACAGTGGTGATGTTGAAGAGATTAGTAAATGTAAAAATAGAAATATAGATAAGAGCAACGCAATGGAAGGTGAAGATCATTATTTCCATTTATTTAATGAGGGAGGAAATGACAGCCTCACCCGACTAGTAAATCTAGAGGAGAAACTAAAAAAAATGAACGAAACATGGGAGGTTAGGTTTAACTAATTAACCCTAGTTACACAAAGAGTTGATAAACTGCAAGAACTAAAGAAAAAGAATCAAAACCTAACTAAAGAAATAAAAGAATTAAAAAGACAGTTAAGAGAAATAAAGGAAGAGAATGAGGAATTAAAGAGGAATAATAAAGAGAATAAAGAGTCCATAGCAAAAGAGGTAAGTGGTTGGAAAAAAGTACAAGAGAACGATAAAATGGAATTTAGAGGTATAATGGAACAGCAGATGAAAGAACAAAGTAAGGACACGGTTATTAAAGTAATGAGGGAGAAGGAAAATATAGTAAGAGACTTAGTGGATAAAAAGAAATGTATAATTATATTAGGGATGGAAGAGAAGTATAATCTAAATAGGACTACAAGAATAAAGGAGGAAAATGAAAAAGTAAACAAGATATTAGAAGTAGTTCAAGAAGATGAACCAGAAATAGGGAAACAAATAGAAGTAATATATACTCTAGGGAAATCCAATATAGATAAGACCAGACCAATTAAGGTTAAATTCAGGTCATAAACAACAGCAGAGAATGTCTTAGCAAAAACAGGGTAACTAGCAGGCAGTGAGCAATATAAACAGGTATGGATGAAAAGAGAAATGAATAAAGAGGAAAGAGAGGAGAAGAAAACAAAAAGACCAGAAGTTAAGGAAAAAACGAGAAAAGAACAGTGAGAAAAAGAGAAATTCTATTGGAGAGTAGTGGATATGAAAGTGAGGAAATGGTTCATAGCAGAGAAAAACAGAAGGGAAACAGAAAACACAATTGAAGTAACAGAAAATTACAAGTGTCTTACACAAATATAGATGGCTTAATAGTAGGCTTGAACGAACTGGATGATTACCTGAAGGAAAAATAACCGGACACAATGGGAATTGTAGAGAAAATTGAAAGGTCCCCTACCACCCTATAGTGTAGGACATGGTGCATATAGTTATTGGATTAGAAGCAGAGGTAAAACAAGGGGGTGGAGTTATGTTCCTGACTAAGAAGGATATAAATGTGAGGAATGCCACATATGGAAGGAATAGAGTAGAGATGATTATGATGGAAGTGGAGGACAAGGATGGGAAGAGCAGGAAGTTTGTGATAAATTATGTGCCTCCTAAAACGACTTCGTGGGAAGAGAAAGAACACAAAAATGTTAGAAGACACAAGGATAACACTAAATAAGATCATGGAAGATGGAGGAAGAATAGTTATAATGGGTGACTTTAATTGTAAAGAAATCTGCTGGGAAGAGATTACATTGAAGGGTGGAGACGACCTTTGGGGAAATGTACTACTTGATATGGTTATAGAACATACAATGACGCAATGGATACAAGAGAATACTAGGTATAGAAATGAGGAAGAACCATCGAGACTGGACCTAATAATCACATCAGAACCCGAAATAGTGAGCAAGATTGAATATAAGACACCAATAAGTAAAAGTGACCACATATTGGTTCAACTAGAACTAAACGAGGAAAAATACATGAAAAAATTAACAATATAGAAAGGGAAGATTGATGTATGAAAAAAATATAGAATAAGAGAATTCTTTCAAAAAGCAGACTGGGAAAGAATACACAAGGAGGAAACAACAGTAGAAGAGAAATGGAATATTTTGACAAAATTTTATAACGAGGGAGTGGAAAAGTATGTCCCAAGACAAAAACAAGAAAAAGAATATGTAAAGTGCTGGTACAACAACAGATGTAGGGAGTTAAAAGACAAAAGGGATAAAGCTTGAATACACGGGGAAAAAAAAAGAAAAAAGACCTGAAAAATGGAATATATATATCAGTTGTAGAAATGAATTTGTACAAACGTGCAGAGAAGAAGAGAGAAAATACGAAAAAGATGTCATAGAAAAATATAAAGATCAACCAAAACTATTTTACAGATTTATAAACAACAAACTAAAAAACAAACAAGAACTAGAGAAACTACAACAAGGAGGAGTTGAATACACAGAGGAAATAGAAATGGCAGATATTATGAACAAGCATTTTAAATCGGTGTTTACGAGGGAGAACATACAATCAAGAGATATCGAGTGGGAGGAGAAAGTCCCCCCTATGAAAGAAATAGAAGTATCAAAGAATTAAATAATGAATCTATTGAGTAAACCCGATGTCAGAAAATCGCATGGACCAGATGAAATGGCAAACTGGATTTTGAGAGAATGCAGGAATGAACTAACAGACAAAATACATAGTCTAATAAACAGTTCATTGAAAGAAGGAAAAGTTCCAGAAGATTGGAAAAGAGCAAATATAATACCAATATATAAAGGGGGAAACAAGGAAGACCCTACTAACTATAGACCGGTCTCTCTTACAAGTACGATAGCTAAAATTTGTGAAAGAATAATCAAAACTAGATGGGTAAGGCATTTGGAAAAAAAAAAAAAACGTACTAAATCCAAGGCAATTTGGATTCAGACAAGGACGATTATGCGTCACAAACTTAATGTGTTTCTATTCAAGGCTAATAGATGTAATACAAGAAAGAGATGGATGGGCTGATTGTGCATTTCTAGACCTGAAAAAAGCTTTTGATAAGGTGCCACATAAGAAGTTGCTAAAAAAATTATAAACTGCAGAAGGAATACAGGGCACGTTGCTGCTGAAGTGGATGGAAGACTTCTTGCGTGAAAGAAAAATGAGAGTGGTGATATGAGACAAACACTCTAATTGGGATGAAGTGATAAGTGGAGTTCCACAAGGAACAGTTCTGGCCCCAATAATGTTTGCATTATATATTAATGATATGAATAAAGGAATTGAAAGTTATATGAGCTTCTTTGCGGATGATACAAAATTGTTGAAAAAAGTGAACACTGAAAAAAATTGTGAGTCGCTACAGAGTGATCTCAATAACGTATGGGAATGTAGTAGGAAGTGGGAGATGGAATTCAATACTAAGAAATGTAGTATGATGGAATATAGAAGAAGCAAAAAAAGAATAGTGGGATCATATAAATTGGGAGAAGAAGAAATTAAATAAGTAGAAAATGAGAAGGACCTGGGAGTCATTATTATGAATAATATGTCTCCTGAGAAACACATAAACAACTTTTTTTTGAGAAACTTATAATTTAACAAGAACAATCAAAGTGGCATTTACATACCTGGACGAAGAAGTGGTGAAGAAAATCCAAGTCACTTTGATAATACTAAGATTGGAGTATGCAGCGAGGACGTGGTCACCAAGTACAAAAAATGTATAACAAAACTTGAAAGAATACAATGAGCAATTACGAAATTGGCACCAACACTCAGAACTATCACATGAAGAGAGACTAGCAAAACTTGAGCTACAGACATTAGAGCAAAGAAGAGAGAGAGGAGACTTGATAACTATCTATAGTATTATGAAAGCCATAGAAACTATTGACGGAGAGGATCTAATAAAATGGCATAGTAGAAATACAAGAGGACACTGAAAGAAAATCAAGAAAGACAGTTATAGAAGAGACCTGAAAAAGAACAGCTTTCCCCACAGGGTAGACGTTTGGAACAAGTTAGATGAGAAAGTGGTGTATGCAAAAACAATACACGAATTTAAAAACAGTCTAGGTAAAACGAGATATGAAGACGGGACACCACGAGGAAAGCTCCCCTTCCCGTAAAATACAACTAGGTAAACACAACTAGGTAAACACAACTAGGTAAACACACACACACACACACACACACACACACACACACACACACACACACACACACACACACACACGGCTCGGTGGCGGATTGGTAAAGCACTGGCCTCACAAGCCAGAGAACCGGGGTTCGATTCCCCGGCCGGGCGGAGATAAGTTGGGTTTGTCTCCTTTCACGTGTAACCCCTGTTCACCTAGCAGTGAGTAGGTACGGGACGTTAGTTAAGGAGTTGTGACCTTGCTGTCCCGGTGTGTGGTGTGTGAGTGGTCTCAGACCTACCCAGAGATCGGCAAATAATGAGCTCTGAGCTCACTGCCGTAGGGTGGTGTCTGGTTGTCTCGACAGAGACTGCAGCAGATCCGAGGTGAACACACACACACACACACACACACACACACACACACACACACACACACACACACACACACACACACAAAGAGCATTTACAAAATTGGCACCAACACTCAAAACTATCATATGAAGAGAGACGAGCAAAAATTGAGCTACGGACACTAGAGCAAAGAAGAGAGAGAGGAGACTTGATAGCTATTTACAGAATCATGAAAGGCATAGAAATTATTGATAGAGAGAATCTAATAAAATGGAATGATAGAAATACAAGAGGACACGGAAAGAAAATCAAGAAAGACAGCTATAGAAGATATCTGAAAAAGAACAGCTTTCCTCACAGAGTAATAGACAGTTGGAACAAGTTAGATGAGAAAGTGGTGTGTGCAAAAACAATACATGAATTTAAAAATAGTTTAGATAAAATGTGATATGAAGACGGGACACCACGAGCATAGCTCCCCTTCCCGTAAAATACAACTAGGTAAATACAACTAGGTAAATACACACACACACACACACACACATATATATATATATATATATATATATATACATATATATATATATATACATATATATATATATATATATATATACATATATATATATATACATATATATATGTATAGATATATATATATATATATATATATATATATATATATGATATGTATATATATACATATATATATATATATATATATACATATATATATATATATATATATATATATATATATATATATATAGAGAGAGAGAGAGAGAGAGAGAGAGAGAGAGAGAGAGAGAGAGATTTTGGAGTAGCATCTGAACCTTCGATCACTACCAAAGCTAGACATCAGTGGTTCATCAGTCGTGGCTGAAAGGGCATATGATAATTGCAGTTTCTTTCACAAACTACTAAGAAAAGCCATATAATGCGGCTGTCCCTCGCTGCATTACCTTCGGCCCAAGCAGTGTGACGGGGAACATAGGGTGACACATCATCCACGGGGTATTGAGATGTGAGGAATATTAAACGAGTTTTAATGTGTATTTAGTTCTACTCTTTCTATTTCGTCTCTCCTGCTTTTAATCTGCATTGTCCTCCTTTTAATTAGGTCATTTGTAGCTTTGGAATATTTGTTTTCTCTAATACTTTTTGTACTTCCTTCTTTCTCTGCCGATTCCCTAATGATAGTCACTAAATTCAAATTCATATCCTCGACTGTGTCCTCGTTAGTTCTTAGAGCTTCAAATTTATTTTTGATTTCTAACTGAAATTCCTTCTTATTATCCTTAACCTTTGGTAGGCTTATTTTCTTTTTTAAAGCTAGTTTCTTTCTCTCGGCTCTGAAATTTAATTTAGCTGTGCAACCTACCATTCTATGATCACTACCTATGTTGACTTTATTTATGACCGTAACATTGCTAACGCTCTTGCCCTCATTTCCTAGTATGAAGTCTACTTCGTTCTTTGTTGTTCCATTTGGACTTCTCCACGTCCATTTACGACCTACGCGCTTTTGGAAGAAAGTGTTCATTATCCTCATGTTGTAGTTCTCTGCAAAATTGACTAATATCTCGCCTCTGTCATTTCTTTCGCCTATTCCAAACTTCCCAAAGCACGACTCGTCTCCCATCTTCATCCCAACTTTAGCATTAAAGTCGCCTATTACCAAGGTGTACTTACTTTTTTCTTGATCCATTACCTGACTTAAATCATCATAGAAGGATTCAATTTCATCGTCTGTACTCTGTGAAGTTGGTGCATAAATCTGAACTATTTTTAGAGTGTACTTTTTACATAGCCTAATCACAATCCAAGCTACCCTGTCTGATAAACTACTGAACTTGACTACGGTACCAGCAACTTCTCGGTTGATCAAGAATCCTACTCCACTAGATCTTTCTTTGTCCTTACCTCTATAGTAGAACAGGTGGTGACAATCTTGTAATTGTATCAGCTTTTCTTCCGTTCTTCAGACTTCGCTCAGTCCTACGAGAGAAAAAAAAAAAAAACACGGATGAAATAGAGGAAACTATTCGGAAAGGAAAAAGTATTAAAGGGACTGAGCGCAGACATGCTTTAGGAAGACAGCAAATGACATGTTTGAAAGATAGAAATGGAGAGATTATTAACTGCAGAGACAGAATGGTAAAAAGAGTAGAGGAATTTTACCAAGAACTTTACTCATCGAAGACCGTAGTTGAGTCAGTAAGTTCATCTGTAGACGTTAGTAGTGTACCTGAGATTTAAAGGAAGTAGAATTTGCCCTAAAAAATATGAAACGAGGAAAAGCACCTGGGGAAGATGGTATAGCGATAGATCTGTTGAAAGACGCAGGGAAAGAAGTTCACATTAAGTTAGCTCAGTTGTACACCCAGTGCTTACATCAAGAAAGCGTTTCTGAATCGTGGTGGAGAAGGACCTTAGTAACTATAGACCGATTAGCTTACTATCAAATGTATATAAAGTATTCTCCAAGATCCTTACAAATAGACTGAGTCAAGTTTTAGATGGGAACCAACCGAGAGAACAAGCAAGTTTTAGGAGCGGATACTCGACTCTAGACCATTTGCAGGCGATTAACCAACTAATCTAGAAAACTACAGAATACAATATACCTTTGTGTTTAGCTTTTGTAGATTATGAGAAGGACTTCGACTCCGTAGAACAAATAGCAATTCTAAACTCCCTACGCAATCAGGGTACAATCGAACAGATCGTAAGGGTTTTAGAAAAGATTTATGCGAATGGTACCGCTATAATTCGACTACATAAAGATTCAGAAAAGATCAAGATTGAGAAAAGAGTACGGCAAGGCGATACCATTTCACCCAAATTATTTACCGCTTGTTTGGAAGATATTTTCAGAAGGTTGAGTTGGGACGAGAAAGGTTTGAAGATTAATGGCGAATATCTGAACCACCTAAGATTTGCAGATGACATTATTCTTATTTCAGAAAGAGCAGAAGACTTGCAAGAGATGTTGAGTGATCTAAACAAGGAAAGTCTCAAAGTAGGTTTAAAAATGAATAAGACCAAAACCAAAGTAATGTTCAACACGAAAGTTCAAAGTAAAGAGATTGTAATTGATGGTGAGAGTCTTGAAGAAGTTGAGGAATATAATTATTTAGGCCAGGCGGTGAAAGTGACAAAAGATCATGATAATGAAATAAAAAGACGTATTACAGTTGGTTGGAAAGTGTTTGGTAAGTATAATAAAATCCTGAGAGGCTCTCTACCTTTATGTTTGAAACGTAAATTTTACAATCAATGCATTCTGCCAGCAATGATCTACGGGTGTGGGACTTGGAAGCTGACAAAGGCAATGTAAAGAAAGCTAAGGACTGCACAGAAGAGAATGGAGAGATCAATGATGGGAATAACGCTGAGAGACCAAAAGAGCAAGCTGAGTGAAAGAGCAGACTGGAGTGAAAGATATTGTGGAGGCGGTGAAAGAGAGTAAGTGGAATTGGGCAGGTAAGTTGGTGCGAACGACTGATGAGAGATGAAGCAAGTGTGTTACTGAGTGGACGCCGCGAGATAGAAAGCGTGGAAGAGGGAGACCAGACAGGAGATAGAGAGACGAGATTGAGAAGTTTGCAGTGGTGGTGTGGCAGAGGTTGGCGCGGTCGTGTGAATCATGGAATGCTATGAAGGAGGCCTTTGTTCAGCAGCGGACTTAGGATGGCTGATTTGATTTGATTGATTTAATGTGTATGTAATGGGTTTGTGCTTTGATTCTGTCTCCTCTTTTATAAGGAAAAAAGAACATTTGACTTTATATACATTTGTATTGTAATACACAGAAGAGATATTATATTCGTGATTCCATTTTTTCCCGACTATCATAAATACCTTTGGAGTCGCTGGGATTAATTAACATCTAAGCTGTTCTCGGAGTGTATAGGTGTATATAGGCTACCTGTATGGAAAGTTGTATTTCTTGACATTTTCAGCTAGTTCCTAGTTCCCGGCTCTCGCCCCATACCATGAGATCGCCTTTGACAGCTTCTATTCCCTTTGATGTCCTGAGTTCATTTATCAAGTTACCACTTACTCTCCTCTCTCGATCTGCCAACCCCGTGATTACGAGGCCAGTGCGCTCTTACAGTACTATCCAGGAGTTTAAAGGTCAGATATCAACAGATATACCATTCACTAAAAATCATCGAAAAAGTACTTTTTAAAAGCATACAAATAAAGTTTTTACCTATTACAGAAGAATTTATTCAGAAAATTCACTTTTAATTGCGCCTCGCATACCACTTTTCCGAAGTCTAGATATTCAGAATAACAATATTGTTTGTTTGGCAACTGTGACGTCACGAACGCGGAATTCCCCGAACCTTTCCCGAAGCGCACGGGCGGAATGTTTCGAATAGCAGACGACGCAATGAAATGAAGATAAAACTGATTTTTGCCAAATTTGATAAGATGTAGATGGTGGAATTATATAGAATACTGTCAGTATGTTTTTTATGTACATTTAACTGTAAATACAAAAAGTTATTGAAGTCTTGATATCTGACCTTTAAAGGTCAGATATCAAGACTTCAATAACTTTAAATACAAAACTGTACATTAAACTGTAAATACAAAAAGTTATTGAAGTCTTGATATCTGACCTTTAAAGGTCAGATATCAAGACTTCAATAACTTTTTGTATTTACAGTTTAATGTACATAAAAAAACATACTGACAGTATTCTATATAATTCCACCATCTACATCTTATCAAATTTGGCAAAAATCAGTTTTATCTTCATTTCACTGCGTCGTCTGCTATTCGAAACATTCCGCCCGTGCGCTTCGGGAAAGGTTCGGGGAATTCCGCGTTCGTGACGTCACAGTTGCCAAACAAACAATATTGTTATTCTGAATAACTAGACTTCGGAAAAGTCGTATGCGAGGCGCAATTAAAAGTGAATTTTCTGAATAAATTCTTCTGTAATAGGTAAAAACTTTATTTGTATGCTTTTAAAAAGTACTTTTTCGAGCAATACGATGATTTTTAGCGAATGGTATATCTGACCTTTAATGTATGAACTATTGAAGTGAACCTTGGGAACTGGCGAAGGCAGTGTAGGTACAAGGCCAAAGAGTGCACAGAGAGGAATGAAGGTATCAATGTTGAGAATAAATTTGACAAATAAGAAGAGCAAGCTGGGTAGAGCACACAATGATGAATAAACATGTGGAGGCCATACAAGAAAGGAAAAGATTTGGATAGAATAAGTACCCAGAAATAAGGATAGCATGGGACTAGTGATATGGCTGGATCGACTCACCACGAATGTAGTAAACTACCCTAATTGTAGACAGGAGTAGAGTTAATGGCGTGGCTATTTCTAGATTTTTAAATAATTGGCCGACGCCATTACATACATATTACATTGTAAATAATTAAAGCTATGAACAAAGTATGCAAATAAATATAGATATAAATATATTGAACAATACAACAGTAATCTTCGTACTATATATAATTTTTGCAACATACTGTATAATTTAAAAGACATGTATAATAAATTGATGCAGAATAATAATTTTACAAACAGTATGACGTGTACGCTTCGGGGACACTAGCATTGGTAGCGTGCTGCTACATAAGTGTTACTGAATTGGCGGCATAAGTTCAGAAGCATCGAAGAGATCAGAAAAAGAAAAGTTGGAAAAACGAGATTGAGAGGTTTTCAGCAGGGACATGGCAGAGATTAGTACAGCCATGAGGCTGTAGCGTCATAGCGTTTAGTATTTTTGTGTGGTGGCATTTTTATGTATATTTTGTATTTTGACATGAGTAATATTTCTTGGTATTTTTGTTTAATAATATTTGCACTATGATAGTTTGTAATTCGTTTGTAAGTGGTCCTTTGAACCCGATTCGAACCGCCAATTCAGCATGGGTAACCACCATCAACAACTGACCACAGTGTTTGGGTGAACCTCCTTTATTATACTAGGTGTATATTCCGTAATATCATATTTGTAAGTCGATTACATCTGAACAGAATCATGTCTGTTTTTGCAAATTTCTGCTATGTGCCATTACTGCTTATAATATATCATAACCACATAAACCGTGTATCTTTCCCACATTCACCTCATTACTCATTCACGGTTCGCGGAGAAGGTTGGGAGAAGTTCATCAGTGGATTTCAAAAGGCTGATTGATTAGCTACAGCAAGCTACATCAGCAGATCCGTTGTCAACCGCATATTTGTAAGACAAGTCCGGAGGACTGACGTCTTGTTTCTCGGGGTTTTGTTGCAGTCTTCCTTCAAAGATATCATATATTCGTTCTAGACAGGCCTCGTTGATTTGTTTTTTCACGTTACATCATTATTCATTACATTTGTTCACAAATTATGTTAGATATTCACATATCTAAGCTCTATATCGCAGCACCTCTCAGATACAAATAATTTGATTATATTCCATTGCTTAATTTATCTAAAGAGACCGAGGAAAATAATGCACACATATTTTGATAGATCATGAAGAGAGAGAAAGAGAGAGAGATTTGTTTATATAAATTTATTACGCTCATAGAGCGAAAAACTTAGTACACTAGGTACTTTCTATCTAAACATAGTATGCGTGACACGCAGGTCACGTTACTATGTACAGTGAAGCTGTACGGCAATAATAAGAACATAAGGAGACTGCAAGAGACCACAAGGACCACACTATGCAGCTCGTTTACATCCTGTAAGGTGAAATATATTGGTAATCAAGGTGAGGTAAGCTTTAGCATCCACCAAAGTGTAGTTGTCGAATTAGGACAGTGTCTGGATTATTGTCAGTTAAGAGAAAGTGACAAAAATGTATTAAATATTGGCTCTTGGGCAATAGGTCTTTTACTGAGGGACATTCGAGGCAGTAGTGGTGGAGAATGTTGGCGTTCGGACGATCGCATATCTTGCAGGTGGTACGTCCCCCGCCTCAGAGACTTGCCATAATGGTCTGTAGCACAGGCGAAGCCGTGCAGTCACGATATTGTGTTTGCAAACGAGGAGTCCTTGTTTGCGATACCTTGGGAGAGAGAAACGGAAGGGGTCGTAGTATTGTATCGATAGTCGGTTTGTGCGCGCTCTGCATCCATGCGGTAGAGTGGTTAGATCTTCTCGTAGCTGAGGGAGGGGAGGGTGTGGCATCGTAAGGGCAGTGGCAGTTCACAGGGGTTTTTGGCGAGATCTACCTTTTCATTGCCAGTGAATCCAACGTGGGAGGGAATCCACATAAAACGTATGGTGAGAGCATTCTTGAGCTGTGACTGTAGGGCGGACTGGGAGTCACGTATTACCACGCCATTTAGTCGCCGCTGACAGTAGGTTAACAACCAGCAGGAGTGCATGTAGTTCGCAGCACGTAGAGTTGGGCGAGTTGTGTAACCTGCGACCAACCCAGCCTCACTCAGGTGGCTCCACATCCGGTGAATTGACGGTGCAGCACGCGCTACCGTCTAGCTGTAAGGACCCGTCTACGTATAAAGCCACGTCCACACGGTCGAGCACTGCCCGCCGGGCACGAGGGCTTTGCTCGACAACGGGCAATTTCATCGGGCAAACCATCAAACTGTCCGTTCCCGGCACCATTTGCGGGCAGTGGATGGATGGAGGGCTGACATCGCTGCCAAACGTACGAGGTGAGGTGCGAGCAAAGTTAGCAAACCCGCTCAGTACAGACCGCCAATTAATCGCTCGCTCAATCGACCAATGACAAAAGCCCTCTTTTATACACTACTATCTTTTTATTTCCTTAAGCCACGTCCACACGGTCGAGCAGTGTCCGTCGGGCACGAAGGCTTTGCCCTTGTACGAGCAGTTTCAGCGGGCAAACCATCAAACTGTCCGCTCCCGGCGCCAATAGAGGGCAGTGGATGGAGGTCTTCCGTCACTGCCAAACGCACGAGGTAAGGTGTAGGCAGATCCACTGACTACCACGTTATTAGTACACCATGTCCACACCGAGTGCTAGTGCATATTGGTCACGACAAGACACTATAACTTCGATTGATATATATAAATCACATGAATGTCTGTGGAATGTAAGGTGTTTTGATTACAGAAATAGAGACAAACGTGCTGCTGGTGTAATGCTTTGCCTCTGAATATAGCTCTCCACTTTCGATACAAGAATATAAAAACTGTTTATGTCCATCCGCACGTAATTGCGGAACAAAGTTTCATTTTCCTCATGCAATTCACGTAGGATTGTCACAGAGCTACCCATTCTTTCACGTCTCTGCAACCACTCCCGGCACCAGACACGTCTCTGTGGTCTCTTGTTTTTCTTTTTAATGCAGGCACCAATTATGATAGAATATAGTGCTATCTTCTTTCGAAGTATGGAGCGCACCATGGTGATCTTACCGTAATGAACCACTCGCTCACAACAACTGCTGGCGTCCGACTGCCCTCCAACCACCACAGGCAGCTGTGTGGACATCTTACGCGGGCATAGACTGCAGACTTTGCCCTGCCAGGCACAGCCTGCCAGGCACAGCTCGACCGTGTGGACGTGGCTTAAGAAATGATGCGGGAAAGGGACGGAGGAAGACAATGCGGCGGGGTGTGTTACAGGGCTAGTTGTTTCTGGAGGAGCGGTGGGTCTATTTCTGAAGTAGGTGTGAAGGTGACATAAGGCTGTGGAATCCTCCATGGAGGCGGTCCGTGACCAACCTCGGCCATTGGGACTTCGATGTGAAGGCACTGCAGGGTGGAGCACAATGTGGAAGGCGGGGTGCGGCGGAATCAAGTGAATCTTTTAGGACATGGGAATAGTGCGGGGCCAGATGGAGAGAGAGAGAGAGAGAGAGAGAGAGAGAGAGAGAGAGAGAGAGAGAGAGAGAGAGAGAGAGAGAGAGACAGAGAGAGAGAGAGAGAGAGAGAGAGAGAGAGAGAGAGAGAGAGAGAGAGAGAGAGAGAGACGGACAGACAGACAGAGAGGTGGGGGAGATTGGAAAAAGTATAACGGCGAGCCACAAAACGGATTCCAAATATTAGAAATTGATCATACTAAAATCGACTAAAACATATGGATATATTTTCCCCAAAAAAGTGTAGACTCAAGGGTGATTTGATACAGATCTTTAAGATTCTAAAGGGAATTGATAACATCAAAAGTGACGAAAATTTCACACTGAATACGAAACAGACAAGAAATAATGGTCTCAAACTTTTACGAAGTAGATTCAATTCGGAAGTGGCTAGAAACAACTTCGCCGGCCGTGTAGTAAAGAACGGAATAAACTTCCTGCAGAGTTAGTGCAATGTTGTACAGTTTGATGTTTTAAAATTCATTTAGATAAACACCTAAGTAATGTGCTCTAATGCTTGCCATTTATTCTATTTTATTTATATGTTCATTATTATTTATGTTTATTATTTATCTTTATTTTATTATTCATCTATCAACTGTTTATTATAAATCAATACTATTTATCTGTTTATTATTATCATTATTTATTCACTTATTAATTAATTTGTTTTATATATATATTTATATATATTTTTATATTTATATATTTATATATATATATATATATATATATATATATATATATATATATATATATGATGTAAGCGGAATAGGAAACACAGGAGTCTTAGTCTTGAGTTTATTCCTGACTAGTTTCGCAGGTATGCTTTTTCAAAGGAATATTCCTTTGAAAAAGCATACCTGCGAAACTAGTCAGGAATAAACTCAAGACTAAGACTCCTGTGTTTCCTATTCCGCTTACATCAACCTGTCAGAATGTCTCAATATATATATATATATATATAAATATAGATATATATATATATATATATATATATACATATACATACATATTCTCATCCGACCTAGTTATTGACCAAAAAGTCTCTTGTCGGCGTGCTCTTCTTTCTTTGAGAGAGAGGGAGAGAGAGAGAGAGAGAGAGAGAGATAAACACGTAAATAATGCGCTGTAATGCGTGTCATTTATTCTGTTTTAATTATATGTTCATTATTATTTACTTGTTTATTATTTATCTCTATTTTTATTATATATCTATTAACTTTATTATAAATCAATACTATTTATCTGTTCATTATTTATCATTGTTTATTTGTCTTATTTATTCAATTATTAATTCATATATATATATATATATATATATATATATATATATATATATATATATATATATATATATATATATATGTAGTGACGTGATGCATCCTACGACCCGTCACACACTAATCAAAGAAATCTTCGGAGCTAGCCTTTCCAAGTTCCTGTAGTTGGCAAGCGTAGTTCGCAAGGGTGTCCCTGCCAGCCAGCGGTCAGCCAATCAGGAACTTGGAAAGCTCCTCACGTTCCCGCCAGCCTCCTTTAGAAGGTCGGCGTTTCGCCGAGATGGGCAGAACAGTACCGAACAGACCGACCAGCACACAAACTACATCTCCTCGTCCAGTCTTCTAGCTGTCCCATCGAGCCTCGCCGTCATCATCTGCTACCGCCTCGCTGACGTTAGGCTCCACATCCAGCTACAACCATAAGCTCCACTAAGCTGTGGCCTTAGTCCGAGCTTCACCTATATTTCTCATGCGACACTTCTAGTGTCGTACCTTGTGGCTAATTACCAAAAGAAAGAGATTAGATATTTTGTGTTGATTTTCATTTGTCCTGCCGTTGTTCCGAACTAAAACCACTACAAAGTGGTGACCCCGGTGAAGGACAACCTGGATTATGGAAAACACACAAGTGAAACTTCCCAGTTTCTCCCGTGACTTGGAGAGCTGGCTAGTTCACACAGAGGCCTATTTAGCCACTCAAGGTAACGTGCCGGACCTCCAAGCCTTCGGCGCGTACATCGCCGCTCTACCAACGGACGTCATCGCCCTTGTCCGTAACGTCGTCTCCTCTCCTCCGCAAGAAGGCAAGTGTTCCGCCCTCAAGACTGCCTTACGAAAGCTTTACACCAAACCCGACGACCTGCACTACCGAGATATCCAGCATAGTAAACTCGGCGACATCACCCCGTCACAATTATACACCCGTATGGCCGCCCTCAACACCCGGGCAAAGGTGTCTTTGCCCAAGGAACTCCTCCGCTTCATTCACCTCTCCAAGATGCCGGACGCCCTCCACTTACACCTGGAAGCTCTAGCCGGCGATAAGGACGACGAACAATACTGCGAAATAGCAGATAGATTGTTCCAACGTCATATCTCGGTACAAGTCCGGTCAGCCAGCAGCTTCCACCCCAGTGACAAACCAGTGCAAAGTGTTCAGTGTAGTGACGACCCAGTTGTTAGTGACAATAGTGCTGTGAGTGAAAACATTCCCGTGTCATATAGCGCCAGTGACCAAAGTGTGCAGCAGCTACGACAGGAAGTGGCCGACATGAAGACTTTGCTCAACCAGTTTTTAGCCGAGAAGGGAAGCCATCAACCACCACGTAGCCCCGCTCCACGGCAGGATACTACCTCCTGCTGGCACTATACCCGCTTCGGAGCCAAGGCGCTCAGATGCACACAACCATGCAGCTGGTCGCAGGGAAACGCCAAACGCGGGGGTCGGTAACCACCCCTACCCCCGCTAACCATACCCACACCCTCCTCTCAGTGCATGATTGCCATTCTGGCCTATCCTTCCTGGTAGACACAGGTTCAGCCGTCAGCATCATACCCCCGACGGAAGAACCCAACCACGGTACACGTTGGCCATCCTACGACCTGCTTGCAGCCAACGGTACGCCCATCGCAACGTACGGCAGCCACCACAGCGTCCTGGAACTCCACGATGTCAAGTTCCCTTGGACATTCGTCATAGCAGCGGTACAGCAACCCATTCTTGGCTACGACTTCCTCCAGCACTACAATATGGTAGTTAGTGCCAAGGATAACTGCTTGTACCACGGCACAACAAGCATACCAGGAACCACCACTAACGCAACTTCCCACCAGATATCGTCACTCCAGCCCGATGGCGATTATGCACGCATCCTGCAGGAGTTTCCCCAGCTAACATCGCCAGACAAGACCAACACCACCACCACCCCTCACAACATCATGCACCACATCCAGCCATCTGGACCGCCAGTATACAGCAAGCCTCGACGACTTTCCCCAGAAAAGTTGACCGCTGCCAAACAAGAGTTCCAAGAACTCCTAGACCAGGACATCATCCAACCATCGGAGAGTGCTTGGGCATCACCACTCCACATGGTTCCCAAGCCACCCCCACCGCCCAACCAATGGCGGGCTTGCGGTGACTACCGTCAACTTAACCGCATCACGAAGCCCGACCGCTACCCCATCCCTCACGCTCAGGACTTCCACTTCAAGCTTCACGGGAAACAGGTCTTCTCTAAGATCGACCTGGTCAGGGCGTTTCATCAAATCCCTGTAGCGCCGGAAGACGTCCAGAAGACAGCCATAGCCACTCCGTTCGGCCTCTTCGAATGGAAGATGATGGCCTTTGGCCTCCGGAATGCCGCCCAGACGTTCCAGAGGTTCATAGACCATGCCCTGAGAGACTTCGACTTCATCACCGTTTACATCGACGAACGCCTTATCATGGATCGAGTCGTCTGGCCAGGCATCAACAAGGATGTCAGACAATGGACCCGGACCTGCCTCCCCTGCCAGACGGCCAAGGTTACGCGCCACGTCCACGCACCACTCCAGCGTTTTCTTACACCCACGGCACGTTTCCAGTCAGTCCATGTGGACATTGTGGGCCCCCTTCCGCCTTCTCGTGGCATGCGTTACCTCCTTACGTGTATCGACAGGTACACCAGGTGGCCAGAAGCGATCCCCCTTCCGGATATATCCGCCGAGACGACCGCCCGTGCTTTCCTCTCCGGTTGGGTATCCAGATTCGGCGCACCTCACATCATTGTCACCCATAGGGGCCCTCAGTTCGAATCTGACCTATGGTCCAGCCTCCTCAGGTTCCTTGGCACCAAACGCAACCGGACTACCGCTTACCACCCCCAAGCCAATGGACTCGTGGAACGGTTCCACCGCCAACTGAAGGAGTCGCTTAAGGCACAACCTTCATGCGACTGGGTCGACGCCCTTCCCCTGGTGCTTCTCACGATCCGCGTCATACCAAAGGTCGACAACGACATTTCTCCATCTCAGCTACTTTACGCTGAGAACCTTCGCCTCCCTGGGGAAATTGCCACGCCTGCCGTCGGCGATCCTGACCGTCACGCCCTCCTCCAACTTATCAAGGAGACATTCGCCAACACCCGTCCAACCCCCCCTCGCCCACCACAACATCAACCGGAGTACCTTCCCCCGGCCCTGTCTACAAGTGACTACGTCTTCCTCAGGCGAGACTCCAAACGAACTCCTCTTCAACGCCCATACGATAGCCCCTTCCGAGTCCTCACCAGATCAACAAAACACTTCGTGATCAACCGAGATCCCAAACCAGATCGCGTCTCCATCGACAGGCTCAAGCCGGCCCACCTCCCCACCACTCCCCCTACCAAAACTCCAGGGCCACTACAATACCTCTTACAACATGGTCCTAACCCCATCCTCACCACCGAACCAAGTCATTCCCCACCCCCCGAAAAACTCTCCCCTCCAAACCAATACTCTCCTCCTGCCCCTAACTCCCCACCACCACAGCACCTGCAGCAGCCCCCCCCAAACTCACACAGATCACGCGTACGCGACGGCGAACCCTTATCCTTCTCCTATCCCACAACCACACCCTTCTACAACTGTTCCCGGCACCCCCCCAAGATCCTCCCCACCCCACGCCCCCACTCTACCATGCAATGCAACAATTCTCACCCAACCTTATGTCTCCACAGCTCCATACTCAACCGACCCCCCATCGCCAGGCCTCCGACCTCGACAACACCACCCTGCACTCGAGCCCCCCTCCATCAAGGCCCTCCTCGCCAGACATGCCCCCTGACGGCATGACCACTCGTTCGGGGCGATTGATCCGAAGGCCAGACACGTTCAAATACGTCGCGCGCGTCGCTCCCTATCCTCCTCGACGCCCGCTTTTGAGGAGCGGGGGGAGTGTAGTGACGTGATCCATACTACGACCCGTCACACACTAATCAAAGAAATCTTCGGAGCTAGCCTTTCCAAGTTCCGGTAGTTGGCAAGCGCAGTTCGCAAGGGTGTCCCTGCCAGCCAGCGGTCAGCCAATCAGGAACTTGGAAAGCTCCTCACGTTCCCGCCAGCCTCCTTTAAAAGGTCGGCGTTTCGCCGAGATGGGCAGAACAGTACCGACCAGCGCACAAACTACATCTCCTCGTCCAGTCTTCTAGCTGTCCCATCGAGCCTCGCCGTCATCATCTGCTACCGCCTCGCTGACGTTAGGCTCCACATCCAGCTACAACCATAAGCTCCACTAAGCTGTGGCCTTAGTCCGAACTTCACCTATATTTCTCATGTGACACTTCTAGTGTCGCACCTTGTGGCCAATTACCAAAAAGAAAGATTAGATATTTTGTGTTGATTTTCATTTGTCCTGCCGTTGTTCCGAACTAAAACCAATATATATATATATATATATATATATATATATATATATATATTATATTATATATATATATATATATATATATATATATATATATATATATATATATATATATACATATATACGGTATATACGGGATTTTATCGCGCGGGGGAAGTGCCAAAGGAGGGGTTAGGTTTCTAAGTGACTCGTGAATGGATAATCTAAGCATGCCTCGCAGATGCAGTGACTAGCTGAGCCAGTGGCAGCCACAATTTGGAAAACAAATTTGAAATTTGAAAGGAAGAATCGGAATCCCCGAGGCCCGAGGCCGAGCTTGTTTATAAGTTGAACAAGGGTGCCATAGTGTGGCTGTGTCATAAACCATCTACCCCGCCTTCCCCCTCCCTCCAAACACACCTCGCAAGCCGAGTAAACGGCTCTGGACGGCTAACGGCTAAACCTCCTCCTCCTCCCCCCTGCTCTCCCCTCGCCAAGTCTCCTCCTTCTCCTCCTCCCTGCTCCTCCCTCCTTCGTATCCTTCTCCTTCCGATCTTATTTCCTTCTCTTTCTTATCCTTCCGATTTTATTCCCGAACTTTTAACCATCCTGACTTTAATGCTCATCGTGGTTAAGGCAGAAAGGATAAACCTGGCACAGAGAAAAAATCTTAATTGGGCCGAAGTGTTGTTGCGAGTGAATACGCGTGTTTAAGTGTCTCCAGCTCAAGAGCCTGTAATCGGTGCCGTAAATATTGTATATACGTGAAAATTTACGACATGGCGCCAGGGATGACCGGTATGCTTTTAGCCATGCTGGGAGCGGTCTTACTGATTAACGTAGCTGCAAGTGGTCATCCTTCATACGTTGCAGTGGGAATTCCTGGCTACCCTCCGCTCCTCTCTAACATTGGGGTGAGAGACAGAAGCTCAAAGATCTCTCTTAACCACCATACTCTGTCAGTTCCTTCCCCCGCCTACCTCAACAACAGAAGTCAGAAAATGGTGTCGGATTCGATTAGCCAAGCATAGGGGAAGCTCTCATATAACACCGAAGAGAAAAATCAACACTTCCAAGCTTCTGGTGTCCTACGCCCTCCTCCTCTGTGGTGATGTACATCCCTGTCCTGGACCAACTGCAACCAGAGCCCCACAACACCCGTATGTAAGCTGTCTAAAAGGAGTCCGTCGCAATAGCAGAGCCATCAGCTGCAAATCATGTGGGAAATGGACTCACATCAAGTGCTGTGGAATTTCTCTGGAGACCTACAATGCTGCCTTGGTGAATGAGGACATTCTCCGCTTCACTTGCAATGGGTGTACACTCAATGAACTACCAGGAGCCCCCTTGTCCGACGGTGAGGTTGACCCTTCACCTGTTAACCCCGATCGCTGTGCTTCCCCCAGTCAACACCCGGGGGTGATTTCAGCTGGTTCAACAAGCGGGGCCTCCACTTCGTGCACTTAAATGCCAGAAGCCTTCTACCTAAGATAGACGAATTCCGTCCACTTGCGCGGCGGACCAGGGCAGCAGTCTTTGGTGTCACCGAAACTTGGCTAGACAGTACCATCTCCGACTCGGAAATTGCGATTCCGGGTTATAGTGTTGTGCGTAATGATAGAAAGAGGACCGGAGGAGGGGTTTGTACTTACATATGTAACGATTTACCATTCAAACCCCGTACAGACCTTATGAGTAACGATGGGCTCGAAGCTGTGTGGATAGACATATTGTTACCAAAATCGCATCCCATCTTATGCGGGGTCTGTTACAGACCACCAAAACAGATGTCCTTCTATAGCGCATTAGAATCTACCTGTTTCAATCGGGTCAATATGCATGACCAAGAAATGATTATCCTAGGTGATTTTAATACGAATCTGGCAAGTACAAATAATAACCTTATTAAGGCAATGAGAAACTTGCTAATATATCATGGCCTGACACAACTGATTGACGAGCCCACTAGAATAACAGGCACATCCAGGTCCATCATAGATCTTATCCTGGTCTCCGATCGTAACAAGATAACGCAGTCTGGTGCATGTGATTATGGTCTTAGTAACCACAAGCTCATATATTGTACTAGGAAAGCTAGGAAGACGATTTTCAACAAGCACAACACAGTGAAGCTTCGTTCCATGAAGCATTACTCACGAGAACATTTTGTAGATGAACTGGGTAGGACAGACTGGTCACCAGTTCTAAATTGTACCGATGTTTATAAGGCTTGGTCTAATTTTAAGTGCACATTTCTTACTATTATAGATAGAGTAGCGCCTCTCAAAGAGATACGAATAAAACAGAGGACGGAGCCATGGATGACTAACGAAATACTGGGTTTAATTAGAGATAGAGACATATTTATTGCCAGATTTAGGAAAAGTGGAAATCAGGACTATAATGGATTTCTGTACTATAGGAATCAGGTGAATTATTGGAAGGATAAAGCCAAAGCTGATTATTGTACTAAGATGGTGCACCAGAACAAACACGATCCAAGGAAGCTTTGGCAAACACTGAAGACCCTAGAAGTTCACACAAAGCCTAGTAACAAAGTAGACAGGATAGGACTCTTGATAAACGGCGAGCTCAACTCTGATAGGAACACCATAGCCAATCACTTCAACACCTTTTTCACAACCATTGCCACAAAACTAGTTAAATCCCTCCCTACAGGTTCTGGGAAGTTGGGCTGAGGTACGTTCAGGAGTATTAAAAGGACAAGTCCTCAAAGTGTTTCAAACTGCATAAGACCACTCAAAAAGAAGTGTTTAAATTACTGGCTAGCATAAGTGCCAATAAGGCTACAGGGTTAGATGACATTCCTGCGAGGTTTGTTAAGGATGGAGCCTCAATTATTACTCCCCCAATAACCCACATAATAAATTTGTCTATTGGTTCAGGATTTATCCCAAGCGACATGAAAAGGGCTCGGGTAACACCTCTTTACAAGAAAAACGCAAAAACTGAGGCAGGTAACTACAGGCCTGTTTCAATTCTAGGTATTATTTCGAAGGTCTTGGAACGTACCGTATACAATCAGTTAGATACCTACCTCAGGGAACGTAATCTACTATACGGTATGCAATCTGGTTTTAGAACGAACTACTCAACAGACACCAGCTTAATAAACCTTTACGATCTGATAAAACAGGAATGCGACAGAGGTAATTAAACGGGTTTAGTCTTGTTGGATCTTCAAAAGGCATTTGATACAGTGGACCATGATATTTTATTAAAAAAAAAACTTCAGGCATGAGTGGCGAATATTGGCTGGTTCAAGTCCTATCTTACATGTCGCAATCAACTAGTACAGGTAAATTAAGCCCGCTCAGATGACAGATAACTTATGGTGTACCACAAGGTTCAATTCTAGGACCGCTACTGTTCCTGATCTATATTAACGACATGCCAGGTGCGGTGAACTGTAAGTTACTGCTATTTGCAGACGACTCCGCTCTAATTGTCTCAGGTAGGGACCCAGTTGAAGTAGAGGAGAAACTGAGTGTCGAACTGTCATCGGTCCAGGACTGGCTCATAGATAATAGGCTGTCCTTACACCTCGGTAAAACGTAAAGTATTGTCTTCGCATCCAAACCCAACCTCAGGAAACGCAGCGATGTACAGGTCAGATGTGGGGTTAATGTCTTGGTGTCAAAACAAGAGGTAACCTATCTTGGAATACCCTTAGATCAGTCCCTCTCAGGTAATGCTATAACAGATAAGATTGTTTCCAAGTGTTCACACTGCAGGATCGTACCCGCATATAAAGAATAGGATTAGGAAAACATTAACAATATGCATCAATTACTTACGGTTGGCACAGGTCCCATAGAAAAAGGTAGGGGCCGGTAGGAACAATCGCGGCAAGCCGGGTACGCAAAAGTGTAAGTCCGTTTAGTCATAATCGTCCACTGTCTTACGTACCTGTCTCCCTGGATTGTCTTACCGGCGTCTGGTGTGTCAATATGTAAGTAGTTAAGTATACGTTATGTTGGTAGGCAATGTACTGCTACCCAACTTGTGCTCCTAACAACTGACTGTACTGTGGTTGACTGCTGAATGACCGATCCGTTCTGCCGACGTCGGGCTGTCGTCCGCGCGCGCTCTACGTCCGAAAGCGTCGTTCATTTGTTTTGCGTTTTTAGTAACTAGTTTAAATGACGCTACTGCACACACAAAGTCAAATTTTTGTATAGAAAAGCCAGAATTTTTTATCTGGAAACAAAGAAGCTTCTGGTCTCAGCCTTGTTACAACATCACTTTGATTACGCTTGTAGCTCTTGGTACAGTAGTCTGAGCAGAAAAAACCAGTCCCGGCTACAGGTTACACAGAATAAGATAATTAGATTCATACTAAACCTACCTCAACGTAGTCATATTGGTATTGAAGAATTTAGCAAGGTAGGAATGTTACCTGTAAAATATCGTGTCCAGCAGCTGAAACTAAACCAGGTTTACAATGTCATTCATAACTCTGCTCCCTCATATGTGAGCTGTAATTTTACATTATCGGCTGAGAATCGAACCCGGAACAGTCAAGAGTCTCTTATTGTACCTCATGCAGGTCCCTTCACCAAAAACAGTTTTCACTTCACAGGTGCTCAACTATGGAACTCGCTACCTGTGTCCATTAAGAAGACAAATAGCAAGGTTACCTTCAAGAAAAAAGTCAAGGGTTACTATATGTCTCAGCTATGGACAGAGAACAGCCTTGATTTTGTGTACTGTGTGGTAAGTGCCAAACACGCAGTATTTTGGTAGAAGTTTATTGCGGAGATCTACACACAAGTAAGACAGGAAGTGATCTGTCACAAGCGAATGCTTGGGGGGCCTAGCTGGGCATAAGACGCGCCTGTGGCCTACTTTCTGTTACATTGTTGCTAAGCGGGAAAAAGATTGAGCAAAACAATACATACTAACATATCTAGGTATATACATAGAAATATACAGCAACAAGAGAACAATTATATATAATGATGAATATGCATGCAAAATGGTTAAGGGTAACATATATTTAGTTCCTTAATTCTACGACGTGTACAATTGGCATAGACGCATACGCGTTTAGCGTACGCCTAATGACGTATATATATTCGGTTATATAATTATGTATAGGACACTTATATTGTAATGACTACATAGGCTTACTTATACAAAACATTTACAATAGATATATGTTGATATTAAGTACTCATGTATAATAATGAAGTATGACATATACAATAAAGGAGATACATATACAATAAATATATACAATAATTAAGTAAGAAAGGGCTTGGCTACAGTACTCCCCCCTTGAGAGTGTAGCGTCAGTAAAGAAAGTCTTTAGTAGTAGTAAAAATCAGATTTATTGTGAAATCTGACTGCCCTGCCTGAGCGACTTTTGTATGGGAGAGCGGAAGTATGAGGGTGGGAGGGATGGGAAGAGGTGATAGGGTGGCCGAGGTCATTGGCACTTGTGGGTGGTATGGGATTCGGTGGGATGACAGTTGAAGTGTCAGAAGTGGACGAAGTAGGAACAGGAGGAGTGGAAGGTGTTGAGGGTATGTCTGGGGTTACATGGAGACGGGTCTTAGGGCGAGGAGAAACAGGGAGGAAAGCTGGTTTCAAACGATCAATGTAAACTGAGGTTTCGCCTTGAGGTAGGTTAAGGATGAAGTACTTAGGTTCACGTCGAATGACGTCATATGGACCAGAGTACGGAGCCTCCAAACTCTTACGAATTCTGTCGACTCGTAACCAAACTTTAGAGCAAGAATGAAGGTCGTGAGGGAGATAGGGTGGAGGTAGTGTATGGCAGTCACCGGATGCGAGATCTTGGAAATTAACAGACTGCATTTCCTTGATAAGACGAAGGATGGTTGTGTCATCCGAGGAGTGGGTGTGTTCCTGAGTAATGGCGACAGAAGGGCATAACATGTGAGCGCCAGTAACGGCGGTAAATGGGGAAAATTTGGTGACGTGAGGTGTCATGCGATAGCCAAGAAGGACGATAGGTAAGGAGTAAAACCAGTTATCTTGCCTAGCGCGGAGAGCTGATTTCAGAGAACGGTGGAAACGTTCAATCATGCCGTTAGCTTGAGGGTGATAACTAGTAGTACGCATATGGTGGAAACCAATGATAGATGAAAGCTTAGAGAAAAGTTCACTCTCGAATTGGGAACCTCTATCCGTGATGACATGAAGTGGAACACCGAAACGGCATATCCAGCCATTCACAAAAGAGATTGCTACAGAAGTGGCAGTAGTGTCAATGAGGGGAATTGCTTCAGTCCAACGAGTAGCTCGGTCAATGCAAGTCAACAAGTATTTGTATGGGAGAGGGTAAGGATAGTTAGGAAGAGTAGCAGGGGGCAACGGTCCTACAATGTCGATGTGTACTGACTGGAAGCGGTCAGTAGGAGTAGATATAGGAGAAACAGGAGAGGAAGTGTGACGGGTAGTCTTAGACTGTTGACACCTAAGGCATTGTCTTACAAATGTCTTTACATCTCTGTCAATGTGTGGCCAGAAGTAACGTTGTTTGACCAACTTAGAGGTGGACTGAACACCAGGATGAGAAAGGTTATGCAAAGAAGAGACTACGTCATTACGTAAGGGTAATGGAACAAAAGGTCGAGGAGTGTTAGTAGAGGTATCACACCAGAGTGTTAAATCAGAGGGTAAAGTGAATTTAGAGAGTCTAGGCTTGAAAGTTTCCAGTTCGTCATCTGTTGTCTGACTTTGAGCTATGCCACTTAAGTCAAAAGCGTCGAGTGTAACAGCGCATGACGTGCGAGATAAGCAATCAGCGATGACGTTAGTTTCGCCACGAATGTACTCGACTGAAGAAACGTATTCAGAAAGAACAGAGAGTTGTCGTTGTTGTCTGTCAGTTTTAGCAAGAGATTTAGAGTAAAAGGCAGCTACGAGGGGTTTGTGGTCAAGAAATAGGGTAACTGTATGTCCGTCAATGAGAGTCCTGAAATGCAAAACTGCGAGGTAAGCAGCTAATAACTCGCGGTCGTAGGTGGAATAGATGCGTTGTGCGTCAGAGAGTTTCTTCGAGTAGAATCCTAGGGGCGTTGGCTCGCCGTCTATAACTTGATAGAGAGCGGCGCCAACGGCTAGGCTTGAACTGTCAGTCACAAGTTGGTAGTTTGTCGGTAATAGGGAAGGGTAAGCTAAGGTTGGACAGTCCAGTAAGGCTTGCTTCAAATTATTGAAGGAGTCCTTTGCTGTGTCAGTCCAAGTGAGACACTTTGAAGAAGGATATTGTTTAAGAAGCTCAGTAAGGGAATAGGCTACGGTTGCAAAATTAGGAATCATGGGCCGAAAAAAATTGATCATACCCATGAAACGGCGCAAAGCCTGTGAAGTCTGAGGCAAAGGGAAATCGGAAATGGCCGTGGTACGGTCTTTAGGTGGCTTAATCCCTTGTGAGCTAATCTCGTAACCGAGAAAGGTAAGATTTGACTTGAAAAATTGACATTTGTCAAGAGAAAGTCGCATGTTATGCTGAGCCAAAATAGAGAGAACAGTTTGAACATCTGAAATATGTTCTTCAAGGGTCTCACTAGCAATCAGTACATCAAGGTACGTAAACGTGTTGTTTACGTTAGCTAAGAGGGTATCTATAAAGCGCTGAAATGTGGCTCCGGCATTTTTCAATCCAAAGGGCATGTACAAAAATTCAAATAAACCAAATGGCGTGCATATCGCAGTCTTAGGAATATCTTGTTCAGCTACAGGAATTTGCAGATATGCACGTTGTAAGTCTAACTTAGTGAATATAACCTTATTCTTAAGTGACATGGTGAGAGAGCGCAAGTGTGGTATGGGATATTTGTCATTTACAGTTACATTGTTGAGACCTCGGTAATCTCCGCAAGGTCTCCAGGAATGTGGTTCTTTCTTGGGAACCAAATGAAGTGGGGACGCCCAAGGTGAGTTGGAGCGTCGTATGATCCCTGCATTAAGCAAAAATTGAAACTCATCCTTGGCAGCTTTGAGCTTCTCACCTGTCAATGGCCTTACTTTAAAGGATATAGGGGAAGAATCACCTGTATCAATATGATGATAGGTTGTAGTTTCTAATGGTGGAGGATCAGACAGTTGTCGGGGCGCGGTAAGTACGGGGAATTTTGAAAGAAGAGCAATGGCTCTTGAATCAATATCCCCATAATGTACCGCATGTGAAGAGATAGGGAGAGGAGAAGCCTTAAGGGGAATGGTGCATGCAGTGGAAGGATCAGAGAGGAGGCGATTTCTACAATCAACTACTAGTGAATTATGGGTTAAAAAATCGGTACCAAGAATTGGGCGGACAACATCAGCAACGACGAATGACCATGGGAGAGAACGTCTGATACGTCGAATCCCAAGTTCCACGTCGACTTCGCCGTACGTACGAATACGGGTACCGGAAGCAGTAGTAAGTTGTACTACCGTGGAACGGAGCAGTGGAGTTAAACTTGGGTCATAGGGAATGAGCGATACTTGAGAACCGGTATCTATAAGGAATTCATAGTTCTTGCAACCTATAGTGGCACTAATGACGAGAGGCAGTCCTGCGGTTGCAAGGGATACTTCTACAGACTGCCCATCAAGTTTCCCGACGTGTTAAGCTGAGGTCCTGGGGATGAAGAACGTGAGTTAGGTCGTGAACTGGGCAACACGTTAGCACTAGTGTGGGACAATATGCACCATTGTTTGCAAGTTCTAGCACTGTTGCCGTAGAAGAGGTGGTAACGGCACACTCGTGGTCTTTGACCGTCATAGAAGGGAGTTAATCCGAGTGGAAAGGTAGTGGGTGTTGAAACACGTGTAGTGGGGTTACCACTACGAAACACTGGCACACTATCACTATGCGGAGCCCTTGGCACAGGCTTGTTCACTGATGACGCACTTATCCCTTTGTTTCCGTGGCCATGGGCCATGAGAGTGTCAGCGACACGGGCCAACTCATCTAGTGAACCGGCATGTGTAACAAGTAGTGGTCGTATGTCACTTGGCACTGCACGTAAAAACTTTAGGCGGATGAAGTCGTCGTCGACACCGAGTTGCTTACCTATGGTGCGAAGTTCTCGTAGGAAGGTCGTCGGCTTATCATACATGATATTGTTCTGGTGGACCAAGGCATCGAAGAGTTCCGGCGGAGACCTGGTAAGGACGTTGATTAGCGCCTTCTTCAAGCGGTCGTAGTCACCGGAAGTAACGACATCGTCGTCGAGCTGGTTGAGCACAGGGATGGTTAAGTTCGCAAGTGCATGGTTGAACTTAGTTTGGGGGACGGTTATGTTAGCTAGTGCAAATTGCGCCTCTAGCAACGAAAACCATCTTGCCGGCGATGCTTCGTCGAATGGTGGAGGTCGAACAGCGACAGCGGCGGAAGTCGTGGAATGCGTAGAGGAAGAAGTACTTCCTGCTGCTGCTGTCGTTGTTGAAGTAGCTACAGTGGTTGTAGGCGGAAGAGGGGAATTCATGTTGTTGTTGTCGGATGTTTCCCAGTATACGTGTTGTGTATCGTATACGTGTTGCGTGTAGATCAGGACTGTTAACAATGCCGCACACTCCGATTATTTCTTGCGCACTTTGAAGTTCGTAAATGCGTAGTTCCGTGCGCGTGACGAGTCACAGTTTATGAATACGCATAGGCACTTAACCACGTAATGTGTATGACCCTAAATCACTTAGGTATGGAGCACTGGGTATTAGGGTCACTTGGGCACTGTCACTCCGGGGTCACCACTGTGGTAAGTGCCAAACACGCAGTATTTTGGTAGAAGTTTATTGCGGAGATCTACACACAAGTAAGACAGGAAGTGATCTGTCACAAGCGAATGCTTGGGGGGCCTAGCTGGGCATAAGACGCGCCTGTGGCCTACTTTCTGTTACATTGTTGCTAAGCGGGAAAAAGATTGAGCAAAACAATACATACTAACATATCTAGGTATATACATAGAAATATACAGCAACAAGAGAACAATTATATATAATGATGAATATGCATGCAAAATGGTTAAGGGTAACATATATTTAGTTCCTTAATTCTACGACGTGTACAATTGGCATAGACGCATACGCGTTTAGCGTACGCCTAATGACGTATATATATTCGGTTATATAATTATGTATAGGACACTTATATTGTAATGACTACATAGGCTTACTTATACAAAACATTTACAATAGATATATGTTGATATTAAGTACTCATGTATAATAATGAAGTATGACATATACAATAAAGGAGATACATATACAATAAATATATACAATAATTAAGTAAGAAAGGGCTTGGCTACAACTGCTAGCTTAGTGAGGGATACCTGATTCCATGAGTAATACCATCCATATCTGCGTTCACTCATAACTGTTCTGACCTCCCCTCCCCCCCACTTTTTTTTTGTTCTTCAGAAGTTTAGTTCAGCATAACAATGATTGATGTTTACAAATTGGTTTCCACCTTTGTTTTGCCAGTCATAATATGGTATATGTCTCAGGTAGGGTCCGAGAACAGTTATGATCTGACTTTTTTTCCTCATTCTCCTTTTTGTTTTACTCATTCGATTACTGGTCCCCTGTACCCTACCTCTGGTGCTTCAGGTTATAATGTACTACTCCTTGGTGCTCATAGTAATTGCCCACTCCGTCCTGAGATTCAGGTTAAATGTTAGATTTAATTAATAGGTGACCCTAGCTGCAGTGTAGGATTCACTATAACTACATGTTGTTACAGATGTAGAATATTGTAGTATATCATTAATGGTCCTTCTCTGATATAGTACTCACTCATACATGCTGATACAGATGTAGAAAAATGCAGTATGTTATTAATGGTACTACTCCGATATAGTACTCACTCATACTGTTTTCTTGTAGAAAAATGCAGTACCTGTATATTATTAATGGTACTACTCCGATATAGTACTCACTCATACTGTTTTGTTACAGTTGAGTTTAAAGGTCAGATATCAACAGATATACCATTCGCTAAAAATCATCGTATTGCTCGAAAAAGTACTTTTTAAAAGCATACAAATAAAGTTTTTACCTATTACAGAAGAATTTATTCAGAAAATTCACTTTTAATTGCGCCTCGCATACCACTTTTCCGAAGTCTAGATATTCAGAATAACAATATTGTTTGTTTGGCAACTGTGACGTCACGAACGCGGAATTCCCCGAACCTTTCCCGAAGCGCACGGGCGGAATGTTTCGAATAGCAGACGACGCAGTGAAATGAAGATAAAACTGATTTTTGCCAAATTTGATAAGATGTAGATGGTGGAATTATATAGAATACTGTCAGTATGTTTTTTTATGTACATTAAACTGTAAATACAAAAAGTTATTGAAGTCTTGATATCTGACCTAAGGTCAGATATCAAGACTTCAATAACTTTTTGTATTTACAGTTTAATGTACATAAAAAAACATACTGACAGTATTCTATATAATTCCACCATCTACATCTTATCAAATTTGGCAAAAATCAGTTTTATCTTCATTTCATTGCGTCGTCTGCTATTCGAAACATTCCGCCCGTGCGCTTCGGGAAAGGTTCGGGGAATTCCGCGTTCGTGACGTCACAGTTGCCAAACAAACAATATTGTTATTCTGAATATCTAGACTTCGGAAAAGTGGTATGCGAGGCGCAATTAAAAGTGAATTTTCTGAATAAATTCTTCTGTAATAGGTAAAAACTTTATTTGTATGCTTTTAAAAAGTACTTTTTCGATGATTTTTAGTGAATGGTATATCTGTTGATATCTGACCTTTAACATTATTTTGTTGTTCCTTTGCGTAACGCAATGTTCCTTTTGGATGGTGCTCAAATTTTTGGACTCAATGTTCCTATGTGTACAAACATTTCAGTAATATTAGCAAAACTATAACAATGTTTATGTGTCATATGTGTACTGACTGGTATTACCCATGAGTGTCTCTGGTCCCCTCAACCCCCTACGTATGTTGTCCGTGTGACTTAGTGTAAAATAATAACCTGATGAGGACCACAATGGAAATAAGCGTACATGCTTTTTGTGTTATCCTCGGCAATTTACATTTATTATTTCGAACTATGTGTTCTTGTCATTATTTGCACTTCATGTACATTGATTCATTGCCAAATAAAGTCTATCTATATATCTATATATATTGGCCAATCTGTACATGGAATACTTTGAGTCTGTTCTTCTGCCCACCATTAAACCCGCAGACATGGTTTGGTTTAGATACGTAGATGACATTTTCACTCTTTGGGATGAAAATTGGGGCTCATTCGATAACTTCTTTGCTAATTTAAATTCCTTAGCCTCCAACATTAAGTTTAAAGTTGAATGGGAAGAACAAGGTAAGCTACCCTTTTTAGATGTTCTTATTGTTCGTGACGGAGACAAGCTTGCTTTTACCGTCTATAGAAAAGAAACCCATTCTGGTAGTTATCTTCATTTTTTCAGCAGTCACCCAGACAAAGTAAAAAGTAGCGTCGCTTCAGGATTATTCCTTCGAGCTCTTAGAATTTGCAGCCCCCAGTTTCTTGAAGGAGAATTTAACATTATAAAATATCAACTTAGTAATTTAGCTTACCCGGATTGGTTCTTGGTCAAAGCCCTCAGCCGAGCGAGATCCAATTTTTTCAACACCACCCCCACTTCCTCTAATTTTTCATTGGGTAAGAGCTCTTTAATCGTTCCCTTTTCTGAATCATTCATTCCCTCGACCAAGTTTCTTCCCAAAGACAAATTAAATTTTATTAATTATTACCCTAACATCATTAATAAAAAGGTGGTAAATGTCCATCAAAGGTTAAAAGAAGAACAGAGCCAAGGGGTTTATTCGATTCCGTGTAAAGGTCGTGACTTAGTTTACATCGGACAGACTGGAAGGGATTTGAATACCAGGATGATTGAACATAAACGTTCCATTAAATATGCATAAGATAGCTCAGCTGTGTTCCAACATGTTAAGCAATTTAAACATTGTTTAGATTGGGACAGAGCTGAGCTTATTTATAAATCCAGATGTGATCGTTCAGGAGAAAAATGGTAGAATCTACGATTATTGAATTTCAGCCCAACATGAATATTTCAAAGGGGCAATGGTCCCCGGACATAATGTCCGGACTCTTCATCTCCAACCTAGTGAAAGCTCATTTGCCTCCTGACCTCACATACGGAGTGAGAAGAGGGTAGAGATATCTTCCCATGTTCCCCTTTCTTTTGTTAAGGGTGCTACTTAAACAGCACGCCCTCTCTCTTATTTGTATCTACTGAAGAGGATTGCAGTTTGCAATCGAAATATATAGATTCCCCGTTTCCAGTCTTTTCTACTCCAACAGTGGTTTCTACGATATATATATATATATATATATATATATATATACATATATATATATATATATATATATATATACAGTATATATATATATATATGTATACAGATATTTATATATATATGTATACATATATGTATATATATGTATATATATATATATATAAAATATATGTATATATATATATATGTATATACATTTTTTCTTTTCTTTTCTTTCTTTTTTTCGCATCCGACCTAATCATGGACCAGAAGGTCTTGTCAGCATGCTTTTCTTCCTTTGAGAGAGAGAGAGAGAGAGAGAGAGAGAGAGAGAGGGGGGGGAGGGGGGTCGTGGGCGGGGCTAATGTCTGCCGCTTCTTTCAAACATTTGTTTATGTTGTATCGTTGTATCAGTGTGAAGGAGGAATGTCACGAAGAAGAGGAAGAGGTGCAACTGTGGATAATTTATAATTTTGCATATGGATCAACTACTCATAGCAGCAAGATGAGTGAACTTTGTGATTATATAGATAAATTAGGTAAGAAAATATATTACTTCTGTGGAGAGAAATCTGTGTATGAATTTTCTTAGGTCACTTACTCTTAGTCTGCACATGATGATGATTCAGACCCATTCTTGCGTACATTTGAATTTTAACGTTATTTGACTGTATTTTATGATAATGGTAGAATACGAAACTTTGAATATTGAATCAATGTAATAATTACCAATAAAAAAGCTACAATTTTTGAAAATTTCCAGACAACGCAGTGAAAACAACGTAAACTACATCATAAATATACATGTACAGACTACAGTAGACATGCATAGACTCCGATAGAGACGTTCTGGAAGAGACTCCTGTGATTAGTTTTGCATTTTCTTCTGTGTGGTCATATGTGAGAATTTTATTTCACCAGTGGTTATGGAAGCACTTCAAAAGTTATTATGTCCGGAGCATTTACTATGTATTAATTAAAACTATTCCACATCTCAACTGTTCTGTAGTGTATATGAAAATTTTCTTATATTAATATTTATATTGAGAGGTTCTTTTCGGTATTTTTTTAGAAGTGCACACCTATGAATTAGAAAATTAAATATTGATTTTGTAAATTATAATACGTTGACATCAATATTTTTCTTGGAAATCAATAACAGAAAACATTGTTAAAAGATATGCACAAATGAACGAAATTGCTATGACTCCTTTAGACACCATATTTGTTTTGATTGGTTCAGAGGTCATAGATGACAACCCTGATGACCTCTAGAAATAGATACTGCATTACTAAATTTAGGTAGATATTTAAGTTAGGTTAGGTAGATAGGTTAAAATAGATGAATTTATCATATTTTAATTTGTTTGATCTGCGCATCTGCCAAAACAAATATGGCATCTCAAGCAGTCAAACTGGCTATATTTGTGTATAGCTTTTAGCAACTTTTTCTGGGTATTATTTTAGTTGTGCACACGTACGCGATATAGCATTAGAAAATTAAATATTAATTTTGTAAATTATAATCCATGAACATATGTGATTTTCTTGGCGGAAATAAATAACAAAAAACCTTGCTACAAGCAAAGCTACTAATGAACGAAGCCGCTAGGATATGGTCCAAATGCCTGTGTTGTTGTCTGTCTAGTCCAGTCACTGTCAGTTAGACGATGGCTTTCACTTTGTGGACCGGGTGTTCTTCAACTCCAGGTGATGTTAATAAGCACTGTTACAAAGACAATAGGGCCAGTTCTTAACTGGAATAAGATGTTATAGATTTCTTGAGAACAGCACATTGTTCTTGAAGTTAGTCAATCTTTAACTGTTTCTGTAACTTCAGGGGTTCTGCAGGGCACTGTCTTGGGACCTCTTCTCCCACTGTCACTGTCCTCTTCTTTTAGACTCTTTGTGGACAATAGTATATTGGTATATAACAGAAACGGTTGTCTTCAACTACAAAATAACCTACATGCCCTTGAAGACTGGGAAGCCAAGTTGCAAATGATATTTAGACCTGACAAATGTCACCTCATCTGATTTACCCATACTAACCAACTCATTCAGTTTACCTATGCACTACACAACACAAGCCTGGACATAGTTTCCCACCACAAATACTTGGGGGTCAACATATAAGAACATAATGAAGGAGACTGAAAGAGGCCATAAGGCTTACACTAGGCAGTTTCATGTCCATTACCACCTGTCATCCCCATCCATAAAGTTGTCTAACCATTTCTTAAAACAACCGATAGTTTCAGCACTCACTACATGGTTACTAAGTATTCCATTCGTGGACCACCCTATTAGTGAACCAATTCTTGTCTATTTCCTTCTTAAATCTAAATATGTCCAATTTAAATCCATTACTGTGAGTCCTGCCCTGTTGTCTTAATATGATGACCTTGTTTGTGTCATTCTTATTAAAGCCTTTGATCCACTTGAACACCTTCATTAGATCTGTTTTTGGGATTGTGTAGACCTATGTTTAACACATTGCATTTTGAGATAATGAAGTTCATTTGCCATTTCATCAACCATGTGAAGAATTTGTTAAGATCATCCTGCAAAATCTCAGTGTCGTTTCCTGACCTAATTTGCCGTCCTATTTCGATGTCATCTGCAAACTTACTAAAACCACTATTAATCCCATTGTCCAAGTTGTTTATGTACATAATGAACAATAAAGGACCCAAAACAGAGCCCTGGGGAACTCTACTAGAAACACCCATTTGGAATTTACACCATGTATGGTGACCCGCTGTTTATTGTCACTGATCCAAGCTCTAATCCATTCTAACACTTTTCCTCCTATGCCATGGGCTTTGATTTTATTTAGTAGTCTCTGGTGTGGCACCCTGTAGAATGCTTTGCTAAAGTCGATGTAAATAACATTGTAACTATCATTGTTATCTGAAAATTAGTCACACTTGTCTTACCCTTGGAGAAACCATGCTGTGAGTCACAAATCAAATTATGTCCCTCGATCTGATCTCTGAGTCTATTAACTATTATTGTTTCAAGCATTTTACTTATAACTGATGTCAAACTGATTGGCCTGTAGTTGCATATAGATGATTGATCTCCCTTTTTGAAAACCGGAATAATGTTTGCCTGCCCCCAAGCAATAGGCACAAAACCAGTGTCTGCTGACTTATTAAATATTTCTGTTAAATGGTGACAGATTTCAAATTTACACTTTTTAAGCACTCTCAGAAATTTTTTATATGGACCTGGGGATTTTGTAGCTTTAAGTTTTTCAATCTGTTTGACTACATCTATCTTACTAATGCTGATATTAGATAGTCTCCTTTCTTCATCCCCACTGAAAATCGGATCAGTCAGGTACCTTAACTAACCTCTCCTTAGTAAAGCCCGAGAGAAAATATTTGTTAAAGGCCCCACTCATTTCTTCCTCCGATTCTATCATGACATTTTTGTCGTTTTTAATTGGGCCTATCATTTCCTTATCTTATGTTCTATAGAGATGAAAGAAGCCCTTTGGGTTGGATCTCACTTGTTTGGCAACCTTAATTTCATAGTTATGTTTCGCTGTGTGCATGATCTTCTTAACCAGTCTTGCCATATCGTTATATTTGGATCTAAGGTGTGTTAGTTCGTTTTTTATTCTTGCATGAAGTCCTCTTTTCATTCTGATCTCATATTTCAGCCTGTCCATCATCTACTTGTGTATTTAGAATTAAAGCTTTTAGGTTACTGTACATTTCATCCAAATTACTGTTGACCCCATGCTTGTAAATGAGCTGACCCAAGGTACATATATTTCCTTTTGTGACCTGACACCTGACTGCGCTAATGGTGCCTGGACTGACTGTGTATCTTACCCTGCCACAGCCCCCTGGGTTGGTCTCTTAAGTGGCCAAATGTCTTAAATACTTTCTTATCTCATCAAAATTGGCTCTCTTGAAGTCCGGTATTAGATGGTATATTCATACTATTTAATTATTCCCAAATAATATTAAATCTTATTTCTTGATGATTGCTAGAGCCTAGACTATCTTCCACTTTTATGTTTCTCATTAGGTGCTCATTATTAATTAAAAGTAAGTCCAGAGTATTTTCTCCCCTCATAGGATCAGTAATCATTTATTTTAGGAAATTATCCTGCACCACATCTAAGAAATTTTGCGGTTCCTGATCTCCTACTAAAATTTCGTAGTCAGTGTTTCTATAATTAAAATTTCCCATGATCACAAAGTTTTTGTACTAGGAAGCCCTGCGAATTTCATGAATCAGGGGATCAGTCTGCTCAATGCTAAGGTTAGGAGGTCTATATAGGACGCCAATAATAAGTTTCTTATTCTTGCTTATAATCTCCAAAAAGTGCTACTCAGCCGACTAAGTGGGCCACACATGTGAGCAACAGTAGGGCTACAACCAATATAGCCCTGGGTTTCATGCGCAGGAACCTCAGAAGATACAGTGCAGACATCAAAGTTCTTGCTTATAAGACACTCGTTCGGCCCTACTTAAGAGTATTAAGATGCCATCTGGGATCCACACACTAGCAATGACATACATACATATACCAAGGCTTTTCCCCCTTACTAAGGAGGTAGCCAAAAAGGGAAAGGCATAAAATCATTCCCACCCATTCCATCCCTGAAAACACTCCACACCCTCCACCCTCCCTCCCATCTTAGCACCTCCTAGATGACGGGTCATCCCTGCACCCTGTCCACTGCCCTGGGTCAGAAGCAGTGTCACAAGACACAGCACATCCACAGCAAGGCTGCTTCATTAAATCAGCGACCCCCCCCCTCTCCGTCCCCCCATATAAAGGAGAGGATGGGGAGAAATCCCTTTGGGCTGTGTCAAAATTTTGCTCACACACACTACCTCACCCCCATCCCCCCGCCCATTCCACCTCATGCAATCACATCATCCATATACAACCATTCTCCATTCACCCCTGTCTTCTGTCCTCTCCCGTCCTTCCTCAACAGACATTCCCCTCTTCCCCAAAGCCCCCTTCACCCCATCCATCCACCTCATCCTAGGACGTCCCCTCATGTTCACTCCCTCCATATCTGCCTTCCATACCTCTTTTACTAGTCTTTCTTCACTCACTTTCCATGTGTCCAAACCATCCTAATGCTCTTTCATCAACCCTATCTCCCAACTCCCTTTCCACCCCTGTTCTCCTCACCTCCTCATTTCTCACTCTATCTAGCCTAGTAACCCCCATCATACTTCTCAGACACCTCATCTCAAACACATTCAAACTCCTTCTCTCTTCCTCTCTTATGTTCCATGTTTCTGCCCCATACAATGCTGTTGGCACAATCACTCCTTCATACAGTCTCCTCTTCGCATCCATTCCCAAATGTCTATTCCTCATTACACTCTTTAATCCACCAAGGCCTTTACTCGCTTCTCTCAATCTACATTCTACCTCCACCTTCACTCCACCTTTTCCTGCCACATTTGCATCCAAGTATCTAAAACTATCCACTTCCTCCAGTTGCTCTCCCTTAATGCTTACTTCCAGTCTACTGCCACTTTCACCCCTTGTACATCTCATCACCTTACTTTTACCCACATTTATCTTCAGCTTTCTTCTATCACATACTCTGCCACCAACTTCCTCAATCCCTCCTCTGATCCTGCCACGAGCGCAGTGTCGTCTGCAAACAGCAGCTGGCTCACCTCCCACTTTTCTCCATTTTCTTTAACCATCTCCAATCCCTGACCCACTACCCTTGCATTTACCTCTCGCACCACCCCATCCATGTATAAGTTGAACAGCCAGGGCGACATAACGCATCCTTGACGAAGTCCCACCTTTACCTCAAACCACTCACTCTCTCCATTTCTAATCCTGACACAAGCTCAACTACTCTCATAAAAACTCTTGACAGCTCCCAGAAGCTTTCCTCCTATCCCGTATATCTGCATAACCTCCCACAGTGCCTTTCTGTCTACCCTATCATAAGCCTTTTCCAAATCCATAAAAGCCCAAAAAACATCCTTCCCCTTTCCTATAGCTTTCTCACATATGTCTTACCACAAAGATCTGATCTATGCAACCTCTACCTGTCCTAAATCCACACTGTTCCTCACCAATTACTCCTTCAGTTCCTCTCCTAATCCTCTCAATCAAGATCCTCCCATAAGCCTTCCCAACTACACTTAACAAGCTAATCCCTCTGAAACTACTACATTCACACTTGTCCCCTTTTCCTTTAGACATAGTGCAAGAAAGGAATGGATGGGCTGATTGTGCCATCCTGGACTTACAAAAGCTTTTGACAAAAGTACCACAAAAAAAAACAAAAAAAACTGGAACTTATAGGAGGGATATAAGGGAACCTACTAAAATGGATGGAGGACTTCCTGATTGGTAGAAAGATGAGAGTAGTGATAATAGAAAAATATTCAGATTGGAAAGAGGTGATCAGTGGAGTACGGCAAGGATCTGTATTGGCTCCAATAATGTTTGTTATTTATGTGAACGACATGGATGATGATGTGAAATGTTACATGAGCTTCTTTGCAGACAACACTAAACTGTTAAGGAAAGTAAAAACTGAAAAGAATTGTGAATCACTGCTGGAAGACCTGAATAAGGTATGGAACTGGAGTCAGAAATGGGAGGTGGACTTCAATATAAAGAAGTGTAGCATAATGGAGTTTGGAAAAAGCAAAAACAATATCAGGACAATATAAAATTGGAACCAAGGAGGTAAAGAAGGAGAGATCAATAAAATAGTCCAGGCAAATTAGCATTTTTAGGGGAAAAAAATAATAATTTTTTTATATTTGGCAGAAAGACTCCTCAAGGGTCACAATACAAAGATCTAAAGAGTTCCCCTCCGTCAGATGGGTGCAACCCCCCTTTTTGTGGGGAAAACCCCTCTTAGGAGGGTACCTTTTCCCATATTTACCGTTTTTTCTCCAAAACGATGCATCATACGGATAAAAGGTATAGGCACTGAAAATATACAAAAATAAATTTTGCACAATGTCTTTTTGCTCTAAATATTATAGTTTTTGCACAAATGAGCCTGAAAGTAGAAGATGTATTTTCTCCAAAATCTAGAAAAATGCATTTCACACTTACATTTTGTTCAGTAACTCTTAAACTACTAATTTCTCGTCAAAATGTAATATAGATGACATTGTAGAGTGAAAATTCTTCTTTCATTTGGTGTCCTATTTTTGCTCTAAATATTAAAAAAAATGACACAAAAGAAACTAACAAAGAAGAAACTGTAATTCCACAGAAATCCATATCTCAATTTCTTTCATATCATAAGCTTTACTAGTAAATTCATATTAAAAAAACTTGTAAATAAAACAGTACTGTGCTTTTCTCTCATAATAAGTGATTAACATGTTTGTGATTTTTTTTTTTTTTTTTCCAGAGGAGAATGAAATTATTTTCAGAAGTGTATGAAATTGAATATTAACCATGGCTTCAAGAAACGAGATGTGTTTTTGTTGCCATAAGACATTAAGTGGAGGTGAAACTGTGAAAGTGAAGGATGGTATCCATAATTTGAGACGTGTTAGTAAAATCCGAAATTACGGTAATTTTGAAATGCTACAGAAAGTTGACACTATTGAAGTGCATAAAATATGTAGGCGTGAGTACATAAAAGAGAAGAATATAGCCAGAGATGAAAAAAAGAAAAGAGAAAATTCACAAGAAACATAGCAGACCATGAGGTCAGAAGAAAGTTTTTATTTCAAAAGCAAGTGCTTGTTCTGTGGTGATATATGTGATGTTGCATCAGAAAAGAAAAAATGTGGACAAACGCAAAACAATTTGGGATGTTAGAGTTTTGCATTTGAAACAGAAAATTTCAGACTTTGCTAAACAAAGACAAGATGAATGGGGTGAGAAAGTATTCAAACGAGTTAACAGTGTCCTATGTCTTGTTGCTGAAGAAGCACGTTATCATGAAGTGTGCTGCACAAAGTTTTTTTTTGCACGACATCATCTTTAAAAAGAGGACGTCCAAATGATGAATACATTGACAGTACTTTTGAAAAATTGTGTAGGTACATTGATGATTCAGAGGAATGTCAATTCACTTTACATGATTTAATGAGAAATCTTGAAGAAAATATGCCAGAAAGTTCATCTGTAACAGAGAAAACATTGAAAAATAAGTTAATGAACACATATGGAGATGGAGTTATGTTCTGTCAAATGAAGAAAAGACCAACAGTAGTTTGTTTCCGTGGTTCTGGACTACAATTGATCAATACCTGGTACACAGAGAGAGAGAAAAGTGAGAAGGATGAAAGATTAAGAATTGTAAAAACTGCAGCAACAGTAATTCGTGAGGATTTTTGAACAAATCCTTACAATATCACAGATTATCCAGATGCCACAGACTTTATGAAGAATGCAAACGATGTAGTGCCTGAGACACTGCGTGCCTTTTTAGAACTAGTTATTCAAAAAGACAAAAAGAGTGAAAAGGAAAAACTAGAAAAGAAATGTACAGCAATTGCCCATGCAGTAATTACTGCAACTCGTCCATGATCATTTTTGTCCTGCTTATTGCTTGGTTTGGCTGTGTATTTATTTCGGAAAACTGGCTCTAAAACCATTGTCAACACGGTATCAAACTTTGGATTTTGTTCTGCCTATAATGATGTCACGCTGTTTGAGTCATCTGCTACAACTTCTTGGAAACCAGATGTGGAAGGAGATTCATTTTGTCAGTATGTATTTGATAATGCAGACTTTAACATTCAAACCTTGACTGGCAAGGGAATGTTTCACTCAGTGGGTGGAATAAAGTGCACAACTCCATAAAGAACTGTAAGAAGTCAGGAAATTAATAAATTGCGAAGTATTCCAAACCTCTAATGAGATCGCTGCAGCTGGACAAATTCAAATAAAAAAGTATGGAGGCAAACAAAAAGAAGGTTTGAATGCCTTAGAACTGGAAATTGTGTCTAACAGTGAAGCTGTACAGTGTGTTTCAACCCCAGCACCAAAGGATGTTTTGTGGATGTATGGAAAATTTCTCCAAACCCCTTCCTTCCCATCATGGCAAGGTTTCATGGAAGGTATAACACAAAGTCATTCTTATGATCAGTCAAAAATTCTTGCACTGCCTTTCATTAGCCTACCACCAACTGAGTACAGTACAGTGCTAAGTGCTTTAAACTATGCTGCCGAGGAAACAAAAAATCAATGCAAGTAACATGCTTTGTAACTTTTGACCAGCCACTCTACATCAAAGCCAAGGATATACAGGTAGTCGTCGACTTACGATCTATGCGACTTACAACTGATCGACTTTACGACCACGAGATGGTGCAATAATATCTAACATTTAATAGAGTAATAGAATTGCAATGTTATGCCTGGCAGTGCAGTACATTACTCCGCACACTGCGAGACGCGAGTACGATAGTTTTCGCAGGCTGCCGGCAGCGTCAGCATCCCAGCCAGCTAAATATTCTTTCATTTTGTTTGTTTGAAGTAAAATGTTTCCTAATTTTGCATTGCATTTTGTATTTTTGTATGTTTTGCAATTAATAAAACAGAACAAACTTTTTATGCCGAGGCTAGTTTGTTGTCGATAACAATGTTCGGTACAGTACTTAAACGAAAAGAATGTGTTTTGTTGAAATAGAAAAAATCCTAATTTTGCCTTACATTTTGTATTTTTATGTTTTACATTAATAAAATGTAACAGTATTTTTTTATGCCTAGTCTGTTGTCGATGACAAAATGTTCGGTACAGCATTTTGTATTTCTATGTTTTGCGATTAATAAAATGTAACAGTAAACTTTGTTTATGCCTAGTCTGTTGTCGATAACAATATTTTTGGTACAGTACGTAAACGAAAAGAATGTGTTTCGAAATATTTTTTTCCTAATTTTGCTTTACAATGATTTCAATGTAACCAACAAAAAAGGATTTGTAGGTCAAAGATGACAGGACTTTATTCAGTATGCGTAGTCTACGTTTCCTAACGAAAATGATAAAAAGTTAATGAATATTAAACAACGTAGCTCAAAGATAATAAGATTTTATTCAGTATGCATACGTTTCCTAAAGAAAGTCTGATGGTAAAATAATACAAAGGTTAACAAATACAGTATTAAATATCATAGGTCAAAGATGATAGGATTTTATTCAATATGCTTAGGCCTAGGCTATGTTTCCCAAAGAAAATCAGATGAAATTATAAAAAGGTTAAAAATACTATACAACATAGTTCAGTATGCTGAATATACAATATATATATATATATATATATATTATATAAAGGGTAATATATACTGTGTATATATATAGACCGACTTGCGTCTAGATCGACTTACGACCTGTCTGTCGGAACTGAACTCGGTCGTAAGTCGACGACTACCTGTAGTGTCCTCAAGTCCAGATGGTGAACTTAGCAATGTAATTGTAAGGCTGGGGGGATTACATCTCCTTATGTCTTATCTTGGGTCCATTGGATACATAATGGAGGGCAGTGGGATTTCAGAACTATGGTCAACTGTTTATGGTTCTTCATCAGTGCCACACATGCTGTCAAGGCATGCATATGCTCGAGCTATTAGAGCTCACATGCTGACATACTGTGCCCTAGCAAAACTCATACTTCAAGAAGTTGCTATTGACGATAGTGACAGACAGCATGTAGAACAACTTCTTTCATCATTCAAGACCCATCCTCCATCATTCAGTGCAGTTGAAAGTGATGATGTTCTAAAAAGAATCCAATTAAACTTGAATGATCACATGTCTAATATTTTGGAAAAATGAAAGACAGCTCAGTTGTGGCTACAATATTTTGACCTTGTGACTGTTGCATTGCATTTCATTGAGGCAGAGCACATGGGAAACTGGAAGACTGCGTAAGAGCTATGTTGCCCATTTTCTATGCCACTAGCCATATACAGTACGCCAAATCTTACAAAGGATTACAAAGGCGGAGCATGCCGACAGGAGACCTTTTGATCCATATCTAGGTCAGATGCAAAAAAAAAAATAATAATATTAATAATAAAATAACAAATAAAAACTATAATAATGTAAATAACAAATAAAATACATAAATAAATGCATAGGTATAGTTAAAATAATAAACAAACAGGTAAATAGTAAATAATAAATTAACATATAACTAATAATAAATGAAAATCAGACAGACAAATGATAACAAAACAAAAACAAATAATATAAGATAAATTATAATCATTACAGCATCTTACTTAAGTATTTATCTAAATGATTCTTAAAGCTTCGAACTGAACTACATTGCACTACCTGTGCAGGAAGTTTGTTCCATTCATTAACTACATGGTTGGCAAAGTTGTTTCTACCTACTTCCAAATTGAATCTTTTTCCGGACAGTTTGAGACCATTGTTTCTTGTCTGATTCTCATTCAATGTGAAAATTTAGTCACTTTTGATGTTGTCAATTCCCTTTAAAATCTTAAAGACCTGTATCAAGTCACCTCTGAGTCTACACTTTTTTAGGGAAAACAGATTCATGTGCTTTAGTCGATTTTCGTATGATTTATTTTTGATATTTGGAATCAGTTTTGTGGCTCGCCGTTGTACTTTTTCCAGTCTATCAATGTCTTTAATGAGATTCGGTGACCATACGGAAACAGCATATTCCAAATGTGGACGAACTAACGATTTATATAGCTTGTTAATGAGTGATGGACTTTTGAAATCAAAAGATCGCGCAATCAGTCCCAGAATCTTATTTGCTTCCTCAGAGGCTGAAATACATTGCTTGGATGATTTGAGGTCGTTACTGATAATTACGCCGAGATATTTTTCACTATCCACTTTTGTTAACGAATTTCCAAATAACTTGTAATCGTACTTACTGTTATTTTTACCTATGTGCATTACCTTGCATTTACTTGTGTTAAATTTCATTAGCCACTTTTCAGACCATTGCTGTAATTGATCTAAATCTTCTTGAATATCTAATTGGTTTGAGTGATCATTTGCCACTCCGCACAGTTTTGTATCATCAGCAAATTTGGAAATAGTAGATTTTAGTCCATGGTCTATATCATTTATATATACTATGAATAGAAGTGGCCCAAGAACGGAACCCTGAGGAACTCCACTTGCAACACTTTTCCATCCAGAAGTTTTTCCATTTAAAACAACTCTGTTTTCGACCATTCAACCAATTACTAGTCCAACCTAATAGGCTACCACTTATTCCATGCAAAGCTAGTTTAGTAAGTAGTCTTTCGTGTGGGACGGTATCAAAAGCTTTTGCAAAGTCTAGATATATTAAATCTATATTGTTTCTTTTGTCATAATTCGAGATAACTGTGTTGTAGAATTCGAGTAAGTTAGTCACGCAAGAACGTTTCCGTCTGAAACCATGCTGGCTATCATTTATCAAACGGTTACTTTCTAAATGATGTTCGATAGCATCTCTGATGATAGTTTCCAAGATATGGATTCTCTTCCTCTCAACATGCCACACAATGAGTTTCAGAAAATTACGGCGGATGGGTACTTTACCATTCAACGTTCTGAAAAGTACTGGTGTGGTGTATGGTCAGATATGACAATAGAACAAACATTGATGAAAAATATGAAGAGTATTGGAGGCATCATTCATGGAAGAGGCTTCACTGAAAGTGTTCTGAAGAAATGGGTCTTCGGTTTACCTATAGCTCATCATCTATGCGAGAGTGTCGAGCAATTTAGTGGCATTCAGAGCTGCAATAGCTTTCAACATGTTAAATTAAGGGAGTCAAGGATTGGAAAGGATGAGGAGAATGTTCAAACATTTGTTGAATGGCTTCATCACCACTACCCATTCATCAGAACAGAAGGCCTAGTTTCATTATCAACTGGTATACCCCAGTTACATTTACATGCGATTTTCACAAGAATTTATTCGTTTGACTGTGGCATGGATATTTTTGTTTTTTTTTTACGAAAAAAAGATAATAATATAGAAGAAAACAAGGATACCATATGAATGAAAAATCTTCACTCAACAATATCATCTATATTGTATTTTGACGAGAAATTAGTAGTTTAACAGTTATTGAACAAAATGTAAGGGCGAAATGCATTTTTTTGCATATCGGCAAAAATGAGTCTCCTATTTTCGGGCTTATTTGCGCAAAAACTATAATATTTAGAGCAAAAAGACATTGAAATAACCTTGTGCAGAATTTAATTTTTAATTTCTTTGGTCCCTATACCTTTTATCCGTATGATGCACTTCTTTGGAGAAAAAACAGTAAATATGGGGAAAAGTACCCTCTGAAAGGGGGGGTTGCACCCATGGTGGGGAACTCTTTGAATCTTAGTTTTGTGATCCTTGGGGAGTCTTTCTACCAAATATAATTTTTTTTTTTTTTTTTTTTTTTTTTTTTTTCCTATTTGGCCTTTTTTCATCTAATTTGCTTGTACTAAAAAGTAGCAGTTACATATTTGGACGAAGAAATGATTAAAAAAATATTTGTCACACTGATAAGGCCTAGACTAGAATATGTGGCGACATTGTGGTCACCCAGTACCAAAAAGAATATAAAGAAAATAGAAAGAATCCAGAGAGCAGCAACAAAAATGGCACCTGCACTTGCAAACTTGTCATATGAGGAGAGATTGGCTAAACTGGAGTTAACGACTGGAGCAAAGAAGAGAGAGAGGTGACCTACTGACTATCCACAGAATCATGAAAGGCACAGAAGTACTTGATAGAGAGGACTTGTTAAACTGGGACGGGAGAAGCACAAGAGGACATGGAGAGAAAATAAAAAAACATAGCTACAGAAGAGATCTGAAGAAAAACTGTTTTCCACATAGAGTTTTTGACACTTGGAACAAACTGGACAATGAAAGTGTGTGTGCAAAAACCATTCATAAGTTTAAGAACAAACTAGACACTGCGAGATACAAAGGCGGGACACCATGAGTGTAGCTCCCCTTCCCGCAAAATACAACTGGGTAAATACTAGGTTAAAATAAGACATTAAACTTGAACCACTTGAAACAAGAAGATGAATACACAGACAGCAAAGGATGTATAAAATCACAAACAATTTAGTTGATATAAACAAAGAAACTTACACCCAACAAATACATGAATAACTAGAGGCAGTCACAACCTAAAATACCACACATACCAAACAAGCACCAACATATTCAAGTACTCATTTTCCCACACAGCATCTAAGAGTAGAATTGTCTCCCATCTCACTTAGTTGATAGTCCCACTCTTGTTACTTTTAGAAATAGAATCACCCATCAGTATCTCCCTCTCCTCAATCCTAATTCCAATCCTGACCCTAATTCTGGTCCCACCCTTAACCCTTATCCTAACTCCATTCCTAGTATAAACCTGTCCCCAACTCTTAATTCCCCAACTCCGAGCCCACAAATCATTCCGCCCATGAGTGGCCCTCCAGTTTTTCTTATTCACATGCATTTTTTTTTTTTTTCCCTTCAAATTTGCAGTACATCCAATCCCAGAAATACAAATTAGATCATTGAATGGATTACTTCAGAAGCTAGAATGTGGCACCATTCAGGTGAAGGATTTATGTCGCCAAGATTGTTTGGTAACCAATCTTCTGTCATGGCTCAGCAGTGGTCCGAGGGCTCATTTGACATCAGTCTTCAGATTTTTGTGTATTGTACTTCAGGTATGGTTTTAGTTTGACTGGTATATAAGCATTATTTATGTTCTGTTTCAGAATATGTTCTCATGATTATTGTATAATGGAATCTGGAAATATATATTAATATTTGGCTGTAGCTGTGTGCTTTTGAAATTCTTTGTGCTATTGACTTTCTAATGTATGAATGTTCTAATATTGATTTTAATTGATGATTAGTTTACTTGAACTAACTATAAACTTTGTGCTTTTACAATATCTTATTGTCATTCAAGCAAACTCTTACAAGAGACCCGGGTAGGCACTCTTAATTAAATCTAAAGATACTTATTGAAGAGAAAGTGAGGCAAGTATTACAGGTCAAGTCCTGATTATCCGGGTTCGGATATTCCGTAATCCCAGAAATTCCGTAAAAAATCACCATTAAATCGATAATTTGTATAAATATCCATAAAAAATCACTTGAAGAGGAAGTGAGGCAAGTATTACAGGTCAAGTCCTGATTATCCGGGTTTGTATATTCCGCAATCCCGGAAATTCTGTAAAAAATCACCGTTAAATCGATAATCTGTATAAATCTGCAAAATCTGTATAAATATCCATAAAAAATCACTGCTAAATCAATAATCCGTACACTATCCCACAAAATCCAAATAAATATCTAAAAAATCACTGCTAAACCAATAATCCGTACACAATCCCGCAAAATCCATAAAAAATCTGTAGAAAAATTGGAAAAGACAGCAGTTTAACGTTTATTCATCGTACCGTACCAAAAAAAGTCAGACTACCATACCGATGGGTGTTTGTGCTTACAGTTAACATTCCTGCCACTAGATGGCACTGTCGTTCATCAGGCCACCTGTACCTGTATTTCCTTATTAACTTCTTTAATGACTACTTAATTAATTTCCTTATCTCTAGTACAATTTTTATTAATTTACAATGAATTCCCGCATGATCCGTAAAAATCGATTATCCGTTCTGGTAAAAGTCCCCGAGGATTTCAGATAATTGTGACTCGACCTGTACATCATAGAGGTAGAGACATATTTGCCTGTCATAGTTAATGCAAGTAATGGACTTCCTCAAAAAGGAATAGAATATAATTTTATTCCTCCTGTGATCCTTACATCTGGTTTCGGTATGGACCTCAAAATCTTTCTAGATTACTTTTCCACTGTATTATGTTATACAGGTAAAAAATTCTCTTCTACATCTTTTGTTTATTTTCTTAGGATCCACATTGCAAGAGTAACTTTGTGAGCATAGGTGGCTCACAGTTACTAAGAAGTATGAGGTCTTCTATGACAGATCAGGCCAAAAGAACTATTGATGAAATTCTTGTATCCTGCCATGCTGCACAGGGTTGCAAGCATAATTATCAACTTTCTGAGGTAATTGGGTATAAAGTTATAGTTAAACACACATGTATATACCAAAAGGCCCTATCCCCCTTACAAGGGGGGGTGACTAAGCCAGAGCACACACTCACCATTCATCCATCCCAGGTTATAGTTAACCACTTCAGTATGAGTCAAATTCTCACACGCAGCATTGGCTGCCATATGTATGATTCATCACACTACTCGCATTATAAAATATAAAGTCACTGCTGTATTACTCATTCTCTTTTACTCTGAGTAATAATAAACACAGAAAACATGATCAAACCAGTTCACAGAATCCAGGGGTAACTCATGTACAACCACAAAAAAATATATAATCAAGATGCCAATGCTGGCATCCTTGTGTACCCACTCACGCCTCATGACACCTTTGTAGGCATCATTGTACCAAAGTGGTTAAGTTACAGTTAAGTTATTAAACAAGTATTAAGAAGTATGAGGTCTTGTATGGCAGCTCTGCTTCAAAAAGCTTATTAATGAAACTCTTATATCCTGCCATGCTGCACAGGGTTGCACAGTAATCATCAGCCTTCTGAGGTAAGGCATAAGTTGAAATAATTTTTTATGTTAGAATAAGGTTTTTTCATGGAGTGAAAGGTCATCAGCCAGTAAATAGTAATTCATAATTTTTTATTTCCTTTCTCAGGAACCCAGTGAACCAGGCCATAGAAACATGGATATATGTTTTGATGAATCAAATGACACCAGTTTGACCCTGGGATATCAGCAAGAAATGTATGTATTTACCTAATTGTAATTCAGAGGATACGAGCTATCCACATGTGGTCCCTTCTCTACTTATGTTGGTTAAACTTAATTTTGAAATTACTTATGTTTCTGACTTCTTATTCTTCTTCTTTTTCTTCTTCGTCTTCTTCTTCTTATTATTATTACTTGGAATTTAGAATTTAAGAGAAGAGGAGAGGAAAAATTTAAATGTATTTGAGATGAAATGTCTGGGAAGTATGGTGGATGGGGTGAAAGGGGCATTCAACAAGAGGGGAATGTCTGTTGAGCAAGAAAGGAAGAAATCAGTAGTTAGGAGTGAGTGGAGAATAGATGTGTATAGATGATACTGTTAGATTCCATTTTTTGCTGATGCCAATGCCTATTCCTATTTACTCTTGGTTGCTGATGCCGATTCCTATTCACTCTTAGTTTCCGATGCCGATTCCATTTGATATAATTATGGCATATCAGTTTTTTTATATAAAGTAATTAAACTATAATTTTTACTTGCTTTATAATCTATGTAGATTTATACATGCCAGATTGGGCTACTTTTTAACTATTTTATTATGTACTTGTTTCCATAAAAAATTCTTGTTTACAAATATTTTTAAACCAGCATCACTAAGCATAATTAATTAGTGGTTTTATTCTATAAGGCAGTAGTACATAATCACTAAATTAACACACAAATGCATAAAACAAAAAAATTAAATGATACTTTTTATTAAGTTGTTGGTGAACAACAACTTATTAGATAAAACAAACCTTAATATACATACATATACCAAGGCTTTTTCCCCATTACAAGGGAGGTAGCCAAAAAGGAAAAGGCATAAAATCATTCCCACCCATTCCATCCACACCCCTCCACCCTCCCTCTTATCTTAGCACCTCCTGAATGACGGGTCATCCCTGCACCTTGTCCACTGCCCTGGGTCAGAAGCAGTGTCGCAAGACATAGCACATCCACAGCAAGGCCGCTTCATTTAATCGGTGACCTCCCCTCTCCGTCTCCCCATGCATAAAAGGAGAAGATGGGGAGAAATCCCTTTGGGCTGTGTCAAATTTTGCTCACACATACTACCTCACTCCCCCCATCCTACCACCCATTCCACCTCATGCATCACAACATCATCCATATACAACCATGCTCCATTCACCCCTGTCTTCTGTTCTCTCCCATCCTTCCTCAACAGACATTCCCCTCTTCCCCAAAGCCCCCTTCACCCCATCCATCCACCTCATCCTAAGACGTCCCCTCATGTTCACTCCCTCCACATCTGCTTTCCATACCTCTTTTACTAGTCTTTCTTCACTCATTCTTTCCATGTGTCCAAACCATCCTAATACTCTTTCATCAACCCTATCTCCCAACTCCCTTTCCACCCCTGTTCTCCTCCTCACCTCCTCATTTCTCACTCTATCTAGCCTAGTAACCCCCATCATACTTCTCAGACACCTCATCTCAAACACATTCAAACTTCTCTCTTCCTCTCTTATGTTCCATGTTTCTGCCCCATACAGTGCTGTTGGCACAATTACTCCTTCATACAGTCTCCTCATAGCATCCATTCCCAAATGTCTATTCCTCATTACACTTTTTAATCTACCAAGGCATTTACTCGCTTCTCTCAATCTACATTCTACCTCCACCTTCACTCCACCTTTTCCTGCCACATTTGCACCCAAGTATCTAAAACTATCCACTTCCTCCAGTTGCTCTCCCTTAATGCTCACTTCCAGTCTACTGCCTCTTTCACCCCTTGTACATCTCACCTTACTTTTACCCACATTTATCTTCAGCTTTCTTCTATCACACACTCCAAAACTCTGTCACCAACTTCCTCAATCCCTCCTCTGATCCTGCCACAAGCGCAGTGTCGTCTGCAAACAACAGCTGGCTCACCTCCCACTTTTCTCCATTTTCTTTAACCATCTCCAATCCCTGACCCACTACCCTTGCATTTACCTCTCGCACTACCCCATCCATTTATAAGTTGAACAGCCAGGGTGACATAACGCATCCTTGACAAAGTCCCACCTTTACCTCGAACCACTCACTCTCTCCATTTCTAATCCTGACTCAAGCTCTACTACTCTCATAAAAACTCTTGACAGCTCCTAGAACCTTTCCTCCTATCCTGTAAATCGGCAAAACCTCCCACACTGCCTTTCTGTCTACCCTGTTGTAAGCCTTTTCCAGATCCATAAAAGCCCAAAAAACATCCTTCCCCTTTCCTATAGCTTTCTCACATATCTGTCTTACCACAAAAATCTGATCTACACAACCTCTACCCATCCTAAATCCACACTGTTCCTCACGAAGTACTCCCTCTGTTCCTCTCCTAATCCTCTCAGTCAAGATCCTCCCATAAGCCTTTCCAACTACACTTAACAAGCTAATCCCTCTGAAACTACTACATTCACACTTTTCCCCTTTTCCTTTGTAAAGCAAAAGGTAAAGGAGGCAAAGAGGAGAGCAGATGTGAAATGGGGTAAGAGTATGACAGAAAATTTTGAAAGTAATAATAAGATGTTTTGGAAAGAAATTAAGAGAGGAAGAGGAGGCGAATCAAGTAGAGAAGAAAAGGTAAAAGGTGCAGATGGAGAGATGATAATGGAAGAGAAAGCACTTAGGGGAAGATGAGCAGAATATTTTAGGGAGTTGCTAAATGTGAAGGAGGATAGGGCCGGAAAGATAGCTGCAATGGGAAATGCTAAGAAAATGACTGTGATGAGTGAGGAAAATGAGGAGAAATAAGGAAGGATGAAGTGAAGGCAGTTGTTAACCCCTTCCATACGGTGCCGCACACGTAGGCGTCATGAGGAGCAAGTGGATTCGCGACGCTGCCATATCGGCGTCTTGATTATATTTATTGTAGTCGCCCCTGTGTTTTTACATTCTCCCTAATCTGCGCTTAATCCCATTCTCTGTGGTTTTCAAAATTCACGGGTGAAAGAGAGAACGATCGATATAAGCCGTGACTATATTTTATGATACGAGTATTATTACGACACATCGTACGGCTGGCATTAGCTGCTGCCCGCGAGATTTAAGTCCCATAGTGATGATGAAAGCAGGTAAGGCATCTGGTCTGGATGGATGCCATGCAGAATGTCTGAAAAAGGAGGTACAGTGATGGTGGACTGGTTGGTGAGGTTATTTAATGTTTGCTGGAGAGAGGGTAGAGTGCCGGAGGACTGGAGGAGTGCCTGTATAGTTCCACCTTAATATAAACTCTAAAAACACTAAAATACGTGTGATACTACTGTGTTTATAAAGATGCCAGATGATTTTTAATTTAACGACTTTTAAACCTCTAAAGCTGTGTTTCTCAACCTTTTTACCCTTGTGTAACCTTTAAAATAAATCTCCAGGAACCCCTATGGAAAAAAATATATATATACCATATCTTTCTCATTTTATTTTCATCGTAATAATAGGTTAGATAGAATGATGTCCATATTACATTATTACAATAACCAAGAATATGTTGTACATGTTTAATTATATTATGTATACAAAATTAAATAAAAAATACATTAGACTATCCCACTTGTTCTTGTGGAACCCTTAGGGACCTTTTGTGGAACCTTAGGGTTCTGGGGAACCTTAGGGTTCTGGGGAACCCTGGTTGAAAAACATTGCTCTTGAGTCTACTTACAAAAATTGTATTTTTGAATAACAGAAGAACTATTAAGCCAAAAAACATAATGATGTATTATTAAGTATTTACCTGTCAAAGTAAGTTGGAGTAAATCTGTTTACTGATTTTTCACACTTATAAACAGGTAAAATTGACCAAGTCCATGGACGCCCAGATGATTTACTCCCATATTACTCACTTAATTTCTGTTGTAGAAACTTTATTGTTTAAAGATATATATATATATATATATATATATATATATATATATAAGGAATACAAAAAATAGAATTAAAAAGTTAATATAATTTGCTCTAACACTTACTCCGACTTGTTCTGTTATTTTAAAAGCATTGGCATTGGCAAAATATTGCCGATGCTGAATGCCATTCTAAAAATTGCTGATTCACCAAAAAAGTGCTGGTTCATGCCGATGCCAATTAATCGGCACACCCTTAGATACTGTGATACAAGGATTAGTATAAAAGAGGTGTGGGAAGCAGAGGATGATGGAGTGAACTTTAGGGGACAACTGAGGATGAGGTGGATGGATGGGGTGAAAGGGGCTTTGAGCAAGGGAGGAATGTCTTTGGAGCAAGAAAGGGGGAGGCAGGAGATAGGGGTGAGTAGAGAATGGCTGTGTATAGATGATACTGTGATGTAAAGATAGGTGGGGCAGGGGATGGGTGGAGTAAGGAGTGGTTATGTGTGAATGATGCAGCATGATGGGATTTCTCCCCATCTTCTCTTTTTCTGCATGAGGGTATGGAGAGGGAGGTTGCCAATAAAGTGAAGCAGCACTGCTGTGGATGTACTATGTCTTGCTGTATTGTTTCTGACCCAGGGCAATGGGTGGGATACAGGGATGACCATTCATCCACGAGGAGCTAAGATGAGGAGGAGGAGGAAAGGGTGGTGGGTGGGAGTGTGTACCTGCCTTTTGACTTGGCTACCATCCTTATATGGGGGGGAAACCCTTGGTATGTATATATATATATTATATATATATATATATATATATATGTATATATATATATATATATATATATATATATATATATATATATATATATATATATATATATATCTTTTATCAGTTGCTTTCCATGTCTTTTGATCTTTCTTCTCTACCACACCAATTATGTCTTCTCTCAACTCACTATATAACTGAAGACTGACTTCCATTCAAAGAAGAAAGGTGATCACTGTTAACTTCTATCACCCCTTCTTTCTACTGACCTACATAACTCTCTCCTTTACCATCTCATGGACTCCACCTCAGTGACAAGATATTGTATCTATTCTCATAGTGAATACAAAAATGAAAATAAGAGATAGTGATAATAACTTGCCTTGAGCTTTACTGACTGGAAACTTTCAGCCCTGCAGTAGCCATCAGTCATGAGGTCTTCTCATAGATCTTACTGGGAATAAATTTTATGCTGCTGTGTTGTATTTATCATACTTAGTTTTACTTTTTTATGGTTTTAGCTTGGGCTGTATCATCTTATAGGCCATTACAGTAGTTTACACATCTGTACAGAAAATAGCATAATAGTATTTCTCAAGGGTCAAGGGAACAGCATGAAAGAAGGACAATTGTAGTACAAAAGTACCACAATTCCTTTATGTATAGAGATTTTAAAGTGTAATATAGATGAATGATATTTGGCTCTGATCTGTAGGGGCACCCCAAATCAGTCCTTATAGTATTGACTGCATGATACAATGCACTCCCTGTCTAAGTGGTTGTGATACATGGAAGGGAGTGGATGGGGGTGGGGGGGTTAGGGAGTGGTCTTGCGTGAATGATATTTTGACGCAGCCCGAAGGGATTTCTCCCCGTCTTCTCTGTTCTGCATGAGGGGATGGAGAGGTGGGGGTTCACTGATTAAATGAAGTGGCTTTACTGTGGAATGTACAGTGTCTTGCTGCATTGCTTCTGACCTAGAGTGATGGATGAGATGCGAGGATGACCTGTCATCCAGGAAAAGCCAAGATGAAAGGGAGGGAGGGGTGGTGAATGGGGGTGGAATGGGTGGGAGTGGATTTATTCCTTTTGACTTTGGCTACCTCCCTTTTAACCCCTTCCATACGGTGCCGCACACGTAGGCGTCATGGGGAGCGAGTGTATTCGCGAGGCTGCCATATCGGCGTCTTGATTATATTTATTGTAGTCGCCCCTCCATAATGACATTCTTTCTAATTCTTTTGTAATCGCATTTTCTATGGTTATCAAAATTCACGGGTGAAGAGAGAACGATCGATATAAGCGGTGACTATATTTTATGATGCGAGTATTATTACGACACATCGTACGGCTGGCATTGGCTGCTGCCACCGAGATCTAAGTCCATGACGCCTACGTGTGCGGCACCGTATGGAAGGGGTTAAGGGGGGAAAAAACCCTTAGTATATGAGGTCTGTCTGGAAAGTATCCAGCCATTTACAATTTCAAGAAATGCTTTTAACCTAGGACAATGGTGTCCTACCCTCCTTCAAAGTAGTCTCCTTTGTACCTCACACACTTCTCTCAGTGTCCCATCCACATTTCAAAACATTTTGCAAAGTCCTCTTTTGAGATCTTCATCAGCTGGCTTGTTGCATTCTTCTTAATTTCATCTATGGACTGAAATCTCCTTCCTTTTAATGGTGGTTTTAGCTTTGGAAAAATCTAGAAATGAGAGGGAGCTAGATCTGGGCTGTATGGAAGCTGAATGAGCTGGATGATGGAATGTTTTGCCAAAAATCCCTGCACGATATGTGAAGAATGGGCAGGTGTATTATCATGATGAAGGATCAAGTCTCCATTAGCCCACAGCTGTGGCCATTTTCTTATCACTGTATCCCTCAGATGGCAAAGAACTTCATTGTAATACTCCTTCATTATTGTTTGGCCTTGAGGAGTATACTCATGGTGAACAACACCCTGATGATTAAAAAAAAAAACCTGTCAACATGACTTTGACTTTGCTTCAACTTTGCTGTGCCTTTTTTGGATGTGGAGATGCAGGGGACTTCCATTGGCTAGACTGGGCTTTTGTTTTTGGGTCATAGCTGTAGACCCATGACTCATCTCTGGTTATTACTTGTTTCAAGAAATTTGAGTAATTTGTAGCAACTTTGAAGTGTGTTGTCTTCACACATTCAACATTTTTGGGTGTTCTGTTTGTTGAAGTCCTACCAGAACATGGATAATTTTCAACAGATTCTCGGCTTTCTTTGAAGCATTTGTACCACATCTTTATCTGTGATTCACTCATTGAATCCTCCTGGAATGCCTTCTTAATCATTTGAATAGTTTCCATTGATGAGTATTCAAGTTTGCAACAAAACTTGACACAGATTCATTGATCTACTCGCTCACTTATTGTCAGTGTGATGGTCAAACACCTTCACTCAACTGTCTGGACAGTCACATGGGACTATGGACACTCATGCATGCACAGTAGGGTCTTCTGTCAGTATTTACTTAGTTGTATTGTACAGGAAGGGAGCTATGCTTGTGGTGACCCGTCTTTGTATCTCTCAGCATCAATTTTTTTTCTTAAAATCTTGAATAGTGTTTGCACACACTGTTTCTTTGTCTAATTTGTTCCAAGTATCTATCACTCTGTGTGGGAAGCTTTTTTTTTTTTTTTTTTTTTTCTTTCTTTCTTTTTAGATCTCTTCTGTAATTATCTTTTTTAGTTTCTTTTCGTGTCCTCTTGTTTTTCCATTGTCTCAATAAATCATTCTTATCTAAGATTTCCATTTCTTTCATAATTCTATAGATAGTAGGTCTCCTCTTTTCCTTCTTAGTTCCAGAGTTGGTAATTCTAATTTGGACAGTCTTTGTTCATATGTCATTTTGGAAAGAGTTGGTGCCAGTTTTGTTGTTGCTCTTTGTATTCTTTCTAATTTTTTTTTATAATCTTTTTGATACTGGGTGTTCATAGTGTTGCTGCGTACTCGAGTTTTGGTCTTATTAGTGTAGTTAAATTTTTTATCATTTCCTTGTCCAAATAGGCAAATGCCACTTTTATTGACCTCAATAAATTGTAGGTTTCTCCGACTATTTTATTAACATGCTCATCCGGTGTCATGTCTTTGCTGATCATCATTCCAAGGTCTTTTTCTGAGTTTACTTTTTTTACCTCTTCTTCTCCAATTTTATAATCTCGATATTCTGTTTTTACTTTTTCCAAATTCCATTACACTGCCTTTCTTGATATGTAATTTCACTTCCCACTTTTGAGTCCCAGTTGGGGTATTGGCTGGTTGTTATTGTGGCAAAGTAGCATGCAGTTGATACTTTAGGGTCTATATGGGGCACCCCTACGGACCAGAGCTACACATCATTTTGTCTATGATAGAGGAAAACTCTGTTCATAGAGAAATTATGACACTTTTATACAATGACTGTCCGTTATGCTGTCCCCCAACCCCTTGTTGCTGTCCTGTACCATTTCTCTGAGTATTCTTTTCTGTGGTGGGGGAAAAGAATACTGCCACCAAGGATTCCCACTTGGATCGTAAGAGGCGAAAAGAAAGGGACAGGGATTGGGACTAGACATCCTTCTCCTTGTAGCCCCACAAGGCATAGAGGGTTTAGGGAGAAGTGTAAATGTAATAGTACTGGGAGACCTTAATGCTAGGGTAGGAAATGATCCAATTGATGGAGTGGTTGCGAAATGTGGAGTTCCAGGAAAGAATTGTAGTGGAGAGTTGATAGTGGAAATGTGTCTAGAAAGAGAGTTGATGATAGCAAATACAGTGTTTCGGAAGAAAGTCAAGCATAAGTACACATGGGAGAGGGTGGTGGAGGGAAGGGTGGTAGATAGAGCTTTAATGGATTATGTAGTGGTAAATAGGATTATGATAGGAAGAGTTAAGGATGTACATGTGCTAAGGGGAGAGGGTGGAGAAATATCAGATCATTTTTTGGTGGAAGGTAAGTTGAGAGTGGAGGACAGATGGAGAAATAGGAAAGGGACAAAGGGTAGGGAGGTGCTTAGAGTGAACTCTTTAAATTAAGAGGAAAAGGAGAAGGAGTACAAGAAGAAGCTGAAGGAGGAGTGGGAGGGAGTGAAGGATAGAGTAGAGGTAGGTGTGGAGGAGGAATGGGGATGGTTCAAGGAGGGAGTCACAAAGTGTGTAAAGATGGTGTGTGGAACAAGAAGGACAGGAGGAAATAGAAGGAAGGGTAGTGAATGGTGGGATGAGGAAATGAAGAAGGTTGTAGAAGAGAAGAAGCGAGCTTACACAGATTGGTTACAAAATGGGACGAGGGAGTCATATGTAAAGAAAAGGGTAAAGGAGGCAAAGAGGAGAGCAGATGTAAAATGGGGTAAGAGTATGACAGAAAATTTTGAAAGTAATAAAAAGATGTTTTGGAAAGAAATTAAGAGAGGAAGAGGAGGTGAATCAAGTAGAGAAGAAAAGGTAAAAGGTGCGGATGGAGAGATGATAATGGAAGAGAAGGCAGTAAGGGGAAGATGGGCAGAATATTTTAGGGAGTTGCTAAATGTGAAGGAGGATAGGGAGGGAAAGATAGCTGCAGTGGGAAATGCTAAGAAAATGAGAGTGATGAGTGAGGAAAATGGAGGAGAAATAAGGAAGGATGAAGTGAAAGCAGGTAAGGCACCTGGTCTGGATGGATGCCATGCAGAATGTCTTAAAAAAGGAGGTATAGTGATGGTGGACTGGTTGGTGAGGTTATTTAATGTTTGCTGGAGAGAAGGTAGAGTGCCGGAGGACTGGAGGAGTGCTTGTATAGTTCCACTTTACAAGGGAAAAGGGGACAAGTGTGAATGTAGTAGTTTCAGAGGGATTAGCTTGTTAAGTGTAGTTGGGAAGGCTTATGGGAGGATCTTGATTGAGAGGATTAGGAGAGGAACAGAGGGAGTAATTGGTGAAGAACAGTGTGGATTTAGGACAGGTAGAGGTTGTGTAGATCAGATTTTTGTGGTAAGACAGATATGTGAGAAAGCTATAGGAAAGGGGAAGGATGTTTTCTGGGCCTTTATGGATCTGGAAAAAGCTTACGACAGGGTAGACAGAAAGGCACTGTGGGAGGTTATGCGGATATATGGGATAGAAGGAAAGCTTCTGGGAGCTGTCAAGAGTTTTTATGAGAGTAGTAGAGCTTGTGTCAGGATAAGAAATGGAGAAAGTGAGTGGTTCAAGGTAAAGGTGGGACTTCGTCAAGGATGCGTTATGACCACCCTGGCTGTTCAACTTATAAATGGATGGGGTAGTGCGAGAGGTAAATGCAAGGGTAGTGGGTCAGGGATTGGAGATGGTTAAAGAAAATGGAGAAAAGTGGGAGGTGAGCCAGCTGCTGTTTGCAGACGACACTGCGCTTGTGGCAGGATCGGAGGAGGGATTGAGGAAGTTGGTGACAGAGTTTGGGAGAGTGTGTGATAGAAGAAAGCTGAAGATAAATGTGGGTAAAAGTAAGGTGATGAGATGTACAAGGGGTGAAAGTGGCAGTAATCTGGAAGTGAGCATTAAGGGAGAGCAACTGGAGGAAGTGGATAGTTTTAGATATTTGGGTGCAAATGTGGCAGGAAAAGGTGGAGTAAAGGTGGAAGTAGAATGTAGATTGAGAGAAGCGAGTAAATGCCTTGGTTGATTAAAAAGTGTAATGAGGAATAGAAATTTGGGTATGGATGCTAAGAGGAGACTATGAAGGAGTGATTGTGCCAAGAGCACTGTATGGAGCAGAAACATGGAACATAAGAGAGGAAGAGAGAAGGAGCTTGAATGTGTTTGAGATGAAGTGTCTGAGAAGTATGATGGGGGTTACTAGGCTAGATAGAGTGAGAAATGAGGAGGTGAGGAGGAGAACAGGGGAGGAAAGGGACCTGGGAGATAGGTTTGATGAAAGAGTATTAGGATGGTTTGGACACATGGAAAGAATGAGTGAAGAAGGTATGGAAGGCAGATGTGGACGGAGTGAACATGAGGGGACGTCCTAGGATGAGATGGATGGATGGGGTGAAGGGGGCTTTGGGGAAGAGGGGAATGTCTGTTGAGGAAGGACAGGAGAGGACAGAAGACAGGGGTGAATGGAGAATGGTTGTATATGGAAAATGCTGTGATGCATGAGGTGGAATGGACGGGGGGATGGGAGGTGAGGTAGTGTGTGTGAGCAAAATTTTGACGCAGCCTGAAGGGATTTCTCCCCGTCCTCTCCTTTATATGGGGAGACGGAGGGGGGGGGTCGCCAATTTAATGAAGCGGCCTTGCTGTGGATGTGCTGTGTCTTGCGACACTGCTTCTGACCCAGGGCAGTGGACAGGTTGCAGGGATGACCTGTCATCTAGGAGGTGCTAAGATGGGAGGGAGGGTGGAGGGGTGTGGAGTGTTTTCAGGGATGGAATTAGTGGGAATGATTTTATGCCTTTTCCTTTTTAGCTACCTCCCTAGTAAGGGGGAAAAAGCCTTGGTATATGTATGTATGTATAAGAGGGTCTGGGAGTTTTCGGAGCAGCACCCTAAGGTTTGGGTCTTTTAATGTGCGTGGATGTGGTACAGATGAGAGTAAAAGGGAAGAGATAGGTAGTATGTTTGTGAGAAGAAAGATGGATGTGTTGGCTTTGAGTGAAACTAAGTTGAAAGGGAAGGGTGAGTGTAAGTTTGGGAGTGTAAGTGAGAGGTTATCAGGAGTGAAGAGAGGGCGAGGGAGAGAAGGGGTGGCTATTCTAGTATGTGAAGAGATGGGTAAACGGGTAGTGGAGTGGAAGGGGGTTTCCTCAAGGATAATGTGGATGAAGGTGAAACTGAGAAAGGAGATGTGGGTCTTTGTAAGTGCTTATGGGCCTGGCAGTGAGAAGAGTGTAGAAGAAAGGGAGGCCTTTTGGATAGATTTAAATGATTGCATAGAGGATTTAGGGAGAAATGTCAGTGTAATAGTACTGGGAGACCTTAATGCTAGGGTAGGAAATGGTCCAATTGATGGAGTGGTTGGGAAAGGTGGAGTTCCAGGAAAGAATCGTAATGGAGAGTTGATAGTGGAAATGTGTCTAGAATTAGAGTTGATGATAGCAAATATAGTGTTACAGAGGAAAGTCAAGCATAAGTACACATGGGAGAGGGTGGTGGAGGGAAGGGTGGTAGATAGAGCGCTAATGGATTATGTAGTGGTAAATAGGATTATGATAGGAAGAGTTAAGGATGTACATGTGCTAAGGGGAGAGGGTGGAGGAATATCAGATCATTTTTTGGTGGAAGGTAAGTTGAGAGTGGAGGATAGATGGAGAAAGAGGAAAGGGACAAAAGGTAGGGAGGTGCTTAGAGTGAACTCTTTAACCCATTCAACTCCGATGACAAGATGTCTTGTCATTTGGTCAAATAAAACAAAAAATCATAAAACACCAAAATGTTTGATCAAACACCAGAAAAATATGACGTCATCAGTCCTCCTCGAGGAGGACTGACGACGTCATATTTTTCTGGTGCTGTTTGATCATCAAACATTTTGTTGTTTTATTATGATTTTTTGTTTTATTTGACCAAATGACAAGACATCTTGTCATCGGAGTTGAATGGGTTAAATTAAGAGGAAAAGGAGAAGGAGTACAAGAAGAAGCTGAAGGAGGAGTGGGAGGGAGTGAAGGATAGAGTAGAGGTAGGTGTGGAGGAGGAATGGGGTTGGTTCAAGGAGGGAGTCATAAAGTGTGCAAGGATGGTGTGTGGAACAAGAAGGACAGGAGGAAATAGAAGGAAGGGTAGTGAATGGTGGGATGAGGAAACAAAGAAGGTTGTAGAAGAGAAGAAGCGAGCTTTCACAGATTGGTTACAAAATAGGACGAGGGAGTCATATGAGAGGTACAAAGAAAAGAAAAGAGAAGTAAAGCAAAAGGTAAAGGAGGCAAAGAGGAAAGCAGATGTGAAATGGGGTAAGAGTATGACAGAAAATATTGAAAGTAATAAAAAGATGTTTTGGAAAGAAATTAAGAGAGGAAGAGGAGGCGAATCAAGTAGAGAAGAAAAGGTAAAAGGTGCAGATGGAGAGATGATAATGGAAGAGAAGGCAGTAAGAGGAAGATGGGCAGAATATTTTAGGGAGTTGCTAAATGTGAAGGAGGATAGGGAGGGAAAGATAGCTGCAGTGGGAAATGCTAAGAAAATGAGAGTGATGAGTGAGGAAAATGGAGGAGAAATAAGGAAGGATGAAGTGAAGGCAGTTGTTAAGATGATGAAAGCAGGTAAGGCTGGACGACCGTGTTGTGAACAGCTGCCCAGGATGTAACACTTCACCCCATACCATACAACACATAATGGAAGACTGCATTATACACAATCATGCACGCAAACAACACAACATACACTCTATAAAGGATTTGTGGGAAAACCCAGTTTCGGCTGTGGCCTTCCTTGGGGAGACGGGACTGCTCGGACAGACAGTCTAGGGAACGACAACAACAACAACAACTGGTCTGGATGGATGCCATGCAGAATGTCTAAAAAAGGGAGGTACAGTGATGGTGGACTGGTTGGTGAGGTTATTTAATGTTTGCTGGAGAGAGGGTAGAGTGCCGGAGGACTGGAGGAGTGCCTGCATAGTTCCACTTTACAAGGGAAAAGGGGACAAGTGTGAATGTAGTAGTTTCAGAGGGATTAGCTTGTTAAGTGTAGTTGGGAAGGCTTATGGGAGGATCTTGATTGAGAGGATTAGGAGAGGAAGAGAGGGAGTAATTGGTGAGGAACAGTGTGGATTTAGGACAGATAGAGGTTGTGTAGATCAGATCTTTGTGGTAAGACACATATGTGAGAAAGCTATAGGAAAGGGGAAGGATGTTTTTTGGGCTTTTATGGATCTGGAAAAGGCTTAAGATAGGGTAGACAGAAAGGCACTGTGGGAGGTTATGCAGATATATGGGATAGGAGGAAAGCTTCTGGGAGCTGTCAAGAGTTTTTATGAGAGTAGTAGAGCTTGTGTCAGGATAAGAAATGGAGAGAGTGAGTGGTTCAAGGTAAAGGTGGGACTTCGTCAAGGATGCGTTATGTCGCCCTGGCTGTTCAACTTATACATGGATGGGGTAGTGTGAGAGGTAAATGCAAGGGTAGTGGGTCAGGGATTGGAGATGGTTAAAGAAAATGGAGAAAAGTGGGAGGTGAGGCAGCTATTGTTTGCGGATTACACTGCACTTGTGGCAGGATCGGAGGAGGGATTGAGGAAGTTGGTGGCAGAGTTTGGGAGAGTATGTGATAGAAGAAAGCTAAAGATAAATGTGGGTAAAAGTAAGGTGATGAGATGTACAAGGGGTGAAAGTGGCAGTAGACTGGAAGTGAGCATTAAGGGAGAGCGACTGGAGGAAGTGGATAGTTTTAGATACTTGGGTGCAAATGTGGCAGGAAAAGGTGGAGTGAAGGTGGAGGTAGAATGTAGATTGAGAGAAGCGAGTAAATGCCTTGGTTGATTAAAGAGTGTAATGAGGAATAGACATTTGGGAATAGATGCTAAGAGGAGACTGTATGAAGGAGTAATTGTGCCAACAGCACTGTATGGGGCAGAAACTTTACAAAGGATTACAAAGGCAGAGCATGCCGACAGGAGACCTTTTGGTCCAAATCTAGGTCGGATGCGAAAAAAATCATAATAATAATAAAATATTAAATAAAAACTATAATAATGTAAATAACAAATAAAATACATAAATAAATGCATAGGTATAGTTAAATAATAAACAAACAGGTAAATAGTAAATACTGTAATAATAAATTGACATATAACTAATAATAAATGAAAATCTGACAGACAAATGATAACAAAACAAAAACAAATAATATAAAATAAATTGTAATCATTACAGCATCTTGCTTAGGTGTTTATCTAAATGATTCTTAAAGCTTCGAACAGAACTACATTGCACTACCTGTGCAGGAAGTTTATTCCATTCATTAACTACACGGTTGGCAAAGTTGTTTCTACCTACTTCCAAATTGAATCTATTTCCGGACAGTTTGAGACCATTGTTTCTTGTCTGATTCTCATTCAATGTGAAAATGTTGTCACTTTTGATGTCAATTCCCTTTAAAATCTTAAAGACCTGTATCAAGTCACCTCTAAGTTTACGCTTTTTTAGGGAAAACAGATTCATATGTTTTAGTCGATTTTCGTATGATTTATTTTTTATATTTGGAATCAGTTTTGTGGCTCGCCATTGTACTTTTTCCAGTCTGTCTATGTCTTTAATGAGATTCGGTGACCATACGGAAACAGCATATTCCAAATGTGGACGAACTAACAATTTATATAGCTTGTTAATGAGTGATGGACTTTTGAAATCAAAAGATCGCGCAATCAGTCCTAGAACCTTATTTGCTTTCTCAGAGACTGAAATGCACTGCTTGGGTGATTTGAGGTCGTTACTGATAATTAAGCTGAGATCTTTTCCACTATCCACTTTTGTTAACGAATTTCCAAATAACTTGTAATCGTACTTACTGTTATTTTTACCTATGTGCATTACCTTGCATTTACTTGTGTTAAATTTCATTAGCCACTTTTCAGACCATTGCTGTAATTGATCTAAATCTTCTTGAATATCTAATTGGTTTGAGTGATCATTTGCCACTCCGCACAGTTTTGTATCATCAGCAAATTTGGAAACAGTAAATTTTAGTCCATGGTCTATATCAGGGGTTCTCATTAGGGGTGAAATTCACCCCCAAGGGGGAATTTTGGGATTTCTGGGGGTGATTTGTGACCACAGTCAGCTTACGGGGTGAGGAAAGCAATTATAGGTTTTAGCCTATCTGGCCTGTCACCTGGGCTGGATTTATACTAATTTGGGAAAAATATATACTAATTTGGAAAAAATAAAAGGGTTTTTAGTAATATTTGCATATTATTTAGAATGCACCTTTTGAAACAGACAATCTTGGAAAGGAGGGGGGGAATGACATTCTGACAAATGGTGAAAGGGGTGAATGGACCAAGTAAGGCTGAGAACCCCTGGTCTATATCATTTATATATACTATGAATAGAAGTGGCCCAAGAACGGAACCCTGAGGAACTCCACTTGTAACATTTTTCCATCTAGAAGTTTTTCCATTTAAAACAACTCTCTGTTTTCGACCATTCAAGCAATTACTTGTCCAACCTAATAGGCTACCACTTATTCCATGTAAAGCTAATTTAGTAAGTAGTCTTTCGTGTTGGACGGTATCAAAAGCTTTTGCAAAGTCTAGATATATTAAATCTATATTGTTTCTTTTGTCATAATTCGAGATAACTGTGTTGTAGAATTCGAGTAAGTTAGTCACGCAAGAACGTTTCTGTCTGAAACCATGCTGGCTATCATTTATCAAATGGTTACTTTCTAAATGATGTTCGATAGCATCTCTGATGATAGTTTCCATTATTTTTCCTACGATTGAAGTCAAACTTATAGGCCTATAGTTATTTGGCTTCTTTTTGTCACCTTTTTTGAATATGGGAGTAATGTTAGCTAGCTTCCATTCTCTTGGGACATCTCCGGATATGATGGATTTCTTGAAAATAATGTCTAATGGAACAACAATCTCATTTTTCATTTCCTTTAAGATTCTTGGATGCCAACCATCAGGCCCTGGTGTTTTATTAACTTTGAGTTTATCTATACACCTTTTAATTTTTTCTTTTGTTATATTTACCATAGTGAGTAAGTTTACCCCAGACTTTTCACCGGTTTCAGTTTGGAATTCACTTTGAGGTATTTCGTTTACGAATACCGAGCTAAAATAATTGTTTAAGATATTACACATTCCTTCGTTTGAATATTCAAGTTGACCGTCAGCAGATAATAGTGGACCAATGTAATTCCTAACAACCTTTTTATCTCTAATGTAACTATAGAATTCTTTGGGATTGTCTTTGGATTTATCAGCGATGTTAATTTCGTATTGTCGTTTTCTTTTTCTTAATGTCTTTTTTAAATATCTGTATTAATACATAACTTTCATAGTCATTAGATGCACCCGAGTACTTATATTTCTTATAAGCCTGTCTCCTTTTAGCAATACTTTTTTCAGTTTCTTTGTCGAGCCACTTTGGGTGAGCCTGATTTGGGGGACGTCTGTCCTTAAAAGGAATGTAAGTTTGAATCATCTTAGTGAGCGTATTTTGAAATATTTCCCACATCTGATCTACAGATGAAGAGAGGAAGAGAGAAGGAGTTTGAATGTGTTTGAGATGAGGTGTCTGAGAAGTATGATGGGGGTTACTAGGCTAGATAGAGTGAGAAATGTGGAGGTGAGGAGGAGAACAGGGGTGGAAAGGGAGTTGGGAGATAGGGTTGATGAAAGAATATTAGGATGGTTTGGACACATGGAAAGAATGAGTGAAGAAAGATTAGTAAATGAGGTATGGAAAGCAGATGTGGAGGGAGTGAACATGAGGGGACGTCCTAGGATGAGGTGGATGGATGGGGTGAAAGGGGCTTTGGGGAAGAGGGGAATGTCTGTTGAGGAAGGACGGGAGAGGACAGAAGACAGGGGTGAATGGAGAATGGTTGAATATGGATGATGTTGTGATGCATGAGGTGGAATGGGCCGGGGGATGGGGGGGTGAGGTAGTATGTGTGAGAAAAATTTGATGCAGCCCGAAGGGATTTCTCCCCGTCTTCCCCTTTTATGCAAAGGGGGGACGGAGAGGGGGGTGTCGCCGATTTAATGAAGCAGCCTTGCTGTGGATGTGCTGTGTCCTGCGACACTGCTTCTGACCCAGGGTAGTGGACAAGGTGCAGGGATGACCAGTCATTCAGGAGGTGCTAAGATGGGAGGGAAGGTGGAGGGGTGTGGAGTGTATTTAGGGATGGAGTGGGTGGGAATGATTTTATGCCTTTTCTTTTTTGGTTAGCTCCCTTGTAAGGAGGAAAAAGCCTTGGTATATGTATGATGATGTATGTACTTTTGAGTCCATTTCCAGATGTTGTCCAAGTCTTGTTGTAATGAGTTGCAATCCTCCTCAGTTTTTACTCTAGTATTTTTGCGTCGTCTGCAAAGAAATTCATATAACACACTACTTCTTCATCCATGTCATGTATATGGCAAACATGATCAGGGCCAGTACTGATCCCTGCAGGACACCACTTATCATTTCTTCCCAATTTGAGAATTTATCTCTAATTACTGCTCTCATTTTCCTCCCAGTCAGGAAGTCTTTCATCCATTCCAATAATTTTCCTCTGATGCCACCTATTGACTCAATCTTCCTTATTAGTTTATTGTGTGGGACCTTATCAAATGCCTTTTGTAGGTCCAGAAAGGCACAGTCTGCCCAATCATCTCTCGTATTATGTCTATCAATCTTGAGTAGAAGCAGATCAAGTTTGTTGTACATGATCTTCCTTGTCTGAATCCAAATTGATTTGGATTCAGTATAGTTTTTTCTTCCAAATGTTTAACCCCTCTAATTTTGACGACCTTTTTGCAAATTTTTGCTGCTGTACTTGTTAGGGAGACTGGTCTGTAATTTGATGGGTCTTCCTTGTTTCCTCCCTTATAAATCGGTACAATATTTGCATTCTTCCAGTCCGGTGGCACTTTTCCTTCTTTAAGTGAGAATTTAATTATATTGTATATTTTATCTGTTAATTCCTTCATGCATTCTTTCAGTATCCAGTTTGCAATTCTGTCTGGACCATGTGATTTTCTGATGTCAAGGGTTTTGATTTGGTCGCTGATTTCCTTCTGTGTTACAATTTTTTCTTCCATTGAGGGGATATCTCTCTATTTCCTCACAGGTGAGTTTTTTATTGTGAATATTGATTTGAAGTTGTTCATAATTTTAGCCATTTCCAGTACTTCTGTATATTCATATTTTTTGTTTGTCCTTCATTTTGCCATTTACATACCTGTAAAATAGTTTGAGTTCTTCCTTGCATTTTTCTATTTTTTTTTCATAGTTTTTCTTTTCATCTCTGCATATTTTTACATAATCATTTCTTAGTTTGATGTACATTTGCCATTTGCTTGTTTTCTTGTCTTTTTTCCATTTCTTCCAAGCTTTGTCCCTTTAACCTTAGCCTCACTACACCTTTTGTTGTACATACATACATATACCAAGGCTTTTTCCTCCTTACAAGGGAGGTAGCCAAAAAGTAAAAGGCATAAAATCATTCCTACCCATTCCATCCCTGAATACACTCCACACCCCTCCACCCTCGCTCTCATCTTAGCACCTCCTGGATGACGAGTCATCCCTGCACCTTGTCCACTGCCCTGGGTCAGAAGCAGTGTCGCAAGACACAGCACATCCACAGCAAGGCCGCTTCATTAAATCGGCAACCCCCCCTCTCTGTCCCCCCCCCCCCATGCATAAAGGAGAAGACGGGGAGAAATCCCTTCGGGCTGCGTCAAAAATTTGCTCACACACACTACCTCACCCCCCATCCCCCTGCCCATTCCACCTCATGCATCACAACATCATCTATATACAACCATTCTCCATTCACCCCTGTCTTCTGTCCTCTCCTGTCCTTCCTCAACAGACACTCCCCTCTTCCCCAAAGCGTCCTTCACCCCATCCATCCACCTCATCCTAGGACGTCCCTTCATGTTCACTCCCTGTAACACTTCACCCCATACCATACAACACATAATGGAAGACTGCATTATAGACAATCATGCACGCAAACAACACAACATACGCTCTATAAAGGATTTGTGGGAAAACCCAGTTTCGGCTATGGCATTCCTTGGGGAGACGGGACTGCTTGGACAGACAGTCTAGGGAACGACAACAACAACTCCCTCCACATCTGCTTTCCATACCTCTTTTACTAGTCTTTCTTCACTCATTCTTTCCATGTGTCCAAACCATCCTAATACTCTTTCATCAACCCTATCTCCCAACTCCCTTTCCACCCCTGTTCTCCTCCTCACCTCCTCATTTCTCACTCTATTCACCCCAGTAACCCCCATCATACTTCTCAGACACCTCATCTCAAACACATTCAAACTCCTTCTCTCTTCCTCTCTTATGTTCCATGTTTATGCCCCATACAGTGCTGTTGGCACAATCACTCCTTCATACAGTCTCCTCATAGCATCCATTCCCAAATGTCTATTCCTCATTACACTCTTTAATCCACCAAGGCATTTACTCGCTTCTCTCAATCTACATTCTACCTCCACCTTCACTCCACCTTTTCCTGCCACATTTGCACCCAAGTATCTAAAACTATCCACTTCCTCCAGTCGTTCTCCCTTAACCCCTTCCATATGGTGACGCCTATGTAGGCGTCATGAGGAGCAAGTGGGTACACAAGGATGCCGACGTCGGTGTCTTGATTATATTTATTGTAGTACCTGCGTGACCCCCATACTCTGTAAACTGGCTTCACCATATTTTCTATTGTTATCAAAATTCACGGGTGAAAGAGAACGAGCGAAAGAGCAGTGACTTTAGTTTTTATAATACGAGTATTATGACGCAACATCGCACGTCTGGCAGCTAATGCTGCCAGACGAGCGATGTGGCCCGTATTGAAGGGGTTAATGCTCACTTCCAGACTACTGCCACTTTCACCCCTTGTACATCTCATCACCTTACTTTTACTCACATTTATCTTCAGCTTTCTTCTATCACACACTCTCCCAAACTCTGTCACCATCTTCCTCAATCCCTCCTCCGATCCTGCCACAAGCGCAGTGTTGTCCACAAACAACAGCTGGCTCACCTCCCACTTTTCTCCATTTTCTTTAACCATCTCCAATCCCTAACCCACTACCCTTGCATTTACCTCTCGCACTACCCCATCCATTTATAAGTTGAACAGCCAGGGCGACATAACGCATCCTTGACGAAGTCCCACCTTTACCTCGAACCACTCACTCTCTCCATTTCTAATCCTGACACAAGCTCTACTACTATGTATGTTCTTTCCATTTTTTGTTGTATGTATTTATTCACTCCCTCATTATAAATTTCTTTTAATATATTCCATTTCTCTTCCATCCCTGTTTCTTCATTTAGGAATTTTTCCCAGTTCACATTGCAAAAGAATTTTTTTAGTTTCTCAAAATTTGTTTTGTTGTACATTAGTCTTCCTATTCTATGTTTATCATTTCTGCTTTGATCCATTTGCTCTTTCAACTCAAATTCTATTAGTACATGGTCACTCGTTCCTATTGGAATTTTTTAATAAATTTTGTCTACAATTTCATGCTCTAAGTATTAAATCAAGCCTTGATGGTTCTTCACTACCTCTGTATCTGGTATTTTCCTTTATCCTCTGAGTCATTGTGTATTCGATGGTCATGTTGAGCAGGACATTGCCCCAGAGTTCCTCTCCGCCCTTCACTGTCATTTCCTCCCAACATATTTCTTTTGAATTAAAGTCACACATAATTACTGCATTTCCTCTGTCTTTCAGTATATTAGTTAATTCATATTTTGTATCTTCTAATATTTTGGAATGATCACTTTCTGTCCAGGACTGTGTCTATCAACTTTTGTTAGGATTACACTACCAGTTCTGCAAATATTCATCATACATACATATACATATACATATACCAAGGCTTTTTCCCCCTTACAATGGTTGGATATTTTCTGGACAGACCTCATATGTGTGTATATATGTATCCAAGTGCAGGGTATATGATTATCCAGTGGGTTTGAAATATGTCAGGCTTTGTGTCTAGGCATCTTTTTGAAGTTTTGGCTAAAATTTTCAACATAGTGACTTCCTATTTATGTTTTGATTTTCATGTTTTCGATATATATGGAATTATACAATATACTGATAATTAAGGTGAGATCCTGTTTCCCAGTGTTGAATTTTATGTGGAGTACTTCACACCAGCTTATTGAACATTTATAATGGACGATGTATTTTTTTCTATGCAGTATGTATATATTTTCTACTTACAGGACTATATGTTTTGTAATTTTTAGTTTATTGTGTACTCTTTTCTAGGGAAGATTTTTCCCATTCTTTAACTTGTACAGCGTCGGAGCCTCTTTTTTTATCAACTCAAGATGATGTAAAACCAACACATATTGCTTTTGATTCATATTAGCCTAGAAGTGGAGAAAAGGGTCGATTTTGTCAAGATATGCATGCGAAAGTTTGGTAGAACATCCGTAGACTTTTTTTCGCTCCTCACGCGGGTTGAACGAGGTCATATTTTTCGGGGAAGCTTTGTTAGAATTTCAGAGAGTGAAGGAATGATGTTTCAAATCAATGTACAGTCACCCATAATAGTCTGATACTTATGGAAAACGTTTTTATAAATAGTTTTTGCGGATTTTTTGGCAAATACTTATCATGTTATGTAGTAGATTGATTTTTTTTTTTTTTTTTTTTTTTTTTTTTTTTTTTTATATAATTTCATGGAGGATAGGTGGTTGTGGTGTTTCTTGTTTTGGTAAATGTTTTAGTAAACTTTCATCACACCATTAGTGCCAGGCTATATTTTGCGTTACGCATTTATTACAAAAATTGGCAGTGTAAAATTGCCAGCTCTATATGTCTGAATACATACTAAATAGCACCTGCCTAACTGTTGAGGTACAACTTCACCTCGTTGTACTTTGTTTCATACACCAGAGTTACCTAAATTACATCTTAAAGGCCAGTTTTATAGCCCCAAGTTACCCCCAAAAAATTACTGCTGGGGTTGCCAGTTTTGTCAATAAATAGATAAAAAAGTTGGTTGTCTTTTATAGCCAATGGATAGGGCTACTTGGTCATTACCACAGATTTGATCCTCAATGTAATGACTATTTTTGGCGATTTTTTTAATTTGCAGCATATGATGCATGCTGCTGATGCTGTAGGGATTTATTTATTGATTGTATTTATCTATCCTCTTATATAATTTCAGTGAAGGTCCAAGGAAAGCTGTGGAAGATGATTCATTGATGGATGTTTCAAGTCTGAGCAATGACCCTATATCACCTATGCATTCCTCTGCCATTTTATTTAGTACTTTCCCTTGGCAGGTGAGTTTAACTTAAAGAAACATTAGCCAGTTTTCGATGTCAGAATTTTGTGTCTTGATGTACTTTTTAGATTTATCAAGTTAGTTCAAATATTATTGATTAGCACTTAAAAGTATTCATGTACATATGGCAAAAATGACAGCTCTGGCTACAGCAAGGCACTGCAGTCCTTTACTTGACTATCAGTAGAGATCTATTCACTGTAGTCATGTTCCACTTGGTGAATAGTTATTAGGTATCAACTAGAATAAAGTATGTAAAGTACATCACCATACTGAAGGGATAGTTGGAGACATGTGTAACCCTTATATGGTATGGATGACCGATGGGCTGCATAAATTGTGACACAGGTTAGAATAAAATTTTAGCATAGCACAGATCCCAACAATCAAGGAGAAAAATATAGACACCCTAAACACTATTCAAGATTTAAAAAAAAACTTGATGCTGAGAGATACAAAGACAGGTCACCACGAGCATAGCTCCCTTCCTGTATAATACAACTAGGTAAAACATAACAAGCATTGAGAAAGAACCACCCTAATAGAACATCTGCACAGTAGAATACAAATCTTTCCCATTAAATGAAAATTATATATACATAATTCTGTGCAAAAGCCCTCAGTTCTACCTATCTCTTGAAATTACATAAGCACAACCAAATTCAACATGAAAAAAGTCTTTGGCAATAAACTACTCAAACATTTACAGTGACCTGCTGCCTGCACCACACATCACTTAACTACAAAATATATTCACACTCAGATAAAAAAAAAAACTTCATGAGTGATTACCAAACTTCCTACTCCTTCAAACCCATACAGACATTAACCCTACAAGGAAATATCTCAAGAGAAGCAAGAACTACACTATCACAACTATATTTAGGTTATCATCCACTATTAAAACAGTGGCAACATAAAATAGGCTTGGTCACACAAGAGACCATACCATGGCAACAACACAATATTTCTTTCTTGAGTAACTTATAGGCCAATTTGGTGTCTGTTGCTGTTTATCTGGGAGCTGAGAGATTTGGGGCAATGGAATGATAGGTTGTTCAGTGGCACATAGGCAGGTGAGATGAACAGACTAGCAATCAGTAGCACCAAAATTACATTTTGAGCATGCTAAAGAAAATTATATTTGTGATTCTGGTTTATTCATTGATACAAGATATAGTGAAATAGAACTACTGCATTATATTTGTCCATATATGATACATTTGTAGAGGATGACTGTTAGGTCTAGAGAAAGATGTGAACAGTTAGACACACTATGGAAACTACTTTTTTTCTTCAATGTAGTGGTCAATTATTGTTACTGTCTTAGAGTTTTAATATTGTGTACTGTTTCGTGAGTTGTCTATAATTATATTCTAGCCTTTAACAAGCAGTGATAGGAGAGTACTAGGGTCAACCACATCATCTTTTCTAAGTGGTGACCAATTGGCTCTTGTGGCTGCTGCTCATTTCCTCAACACAGTACTGCTGAAGGACTTCCCCCCAGAAGTGTTTCTGCAGCGTCCTGCTATTCTTGAGGTAGTGTTTTTGTACCTATTTCTTTTTTTATATACAATTGGAATGAGAGTGTTCTTGTATAACAACTTCTTCCCATTATTGGGAAGTGTATTTTTTGTTTCTAGATTTTTTTTATTTGTTCTGCCAGGTTGCCTTCTACCTAGTAATAGGATATAACTGTACTGTTGTGTATTCTTTGTCCAAAATTTCTACTAATACATAAAGCTGTCTCTCTTTTATATGGTTTTAGTGTATAGTTTAATTATCTTGTGTATACATATATACACACTATTTTTGCATGGAGCCAAGAATGTGAAATTAATTTCAATGTCAAAAATACAAAGTATTGGAAATGGGCAATAGCTGCAAAAGACTTTTTAAACTATTCTTTGGAAAGTGAGCCCATTACAAAAGCAAAATAGTAGAAATATTTGAGTGTTCATAACAGACAATCTGTCACCTGATAAACAAATCAGTAGGATTGTGGGAGAGATGTACAGATTGCAGCAGAATATTAAAGAGCCTTTTCACTATAGGGATGAAGAGATTAAAAAACTCATTGAAACCCTCATCTGTCCGAGACTGGAATATGTGTCAGTGGTATGGGCAGCAACTGAACTGGTTCCCAGCTTGGCAAATAAACCATATAAGGAGAAACTAGAAGCACTGGGTCTGCCAACTTTGAAAGATTGAATAGAAAGAGTTGATATGATTACAGTATTCAGCTTAGTAAATGGGATAGATTACATTGACAAGAGAATTCTTGATAAGGATAGGAGGGCTTTAAGAGGTCATAAGAACAGATTAAAGAAGACTAAATGTCTAAAGGATGTGAACAAATGCAGATTTCAATATAAATGAATAAATATTTGGAATAGCTTAGAAGGTGATATAGTCCAAGCTGGAATAATATGTGAATTCAAATCTAAACACAATAATTGGAAATCAAGGACATAGATTAATTTGGAACTGCACATGAATTTGAGGCTAGGTGAGATAAATTGGAGAGTAGGAGATGGGACCTGTAGCGATGCTACTGTGAGATGAGAAAGAGGTTTTGATGAGTTCATCTCCTTTATTTGTAAGGTAAAACTGAACTGATTGTACATGCGGCCAGGAGCCGATATATATACTGCATGAGTAGTCACCTGTGGTGCATAATTACATAATTGCACTGGATTAGGTTTGGTCGGGTCAAGCAGGTGTTGCACTGTCATACGCGTGTCAGGTCTAGTCGTGTGGACAAGACAACATGTGCTCCAAGCCATGTGGTTGTTGCGGTTTGTACAGACCCAACGAACATTGTTCCTTTCTTGTATACTACAATTAGGTAAATAACTTACACCCCAACAAACACACTCATACACAGGACACCTAGGTTGTGTTGAATGGGAAGGGGAATACTTGTGATGGTTTAATACAGTGGACCCAGTACTAAATAGAATAACAGGAAGATTGAGAGAATCCAGAGAGCAACTATGAAGATGGCCCCAACATTATCAAAAATGTCATATGAAGAAAGAGTGTCAAAACTAGAACTACTAATTCTGGAACAAAGAATAGAAAGGTGACTTGTTGACCATCTACAGAGAGAAGGTAGAGTGCCAGAGGACTGGAGGAGTGCTTGTATAGTTCCACTTTACAAGGGAAAGGGGGACAAGTGTGAGTGTAGTAGTTTCAGAGGGATTAGCTTGTTAAGTGTAGTTGGGAAGGCTTATGGGAGGATCTTGATTGAGAGGATTAGGAGAGGAAGAGAGGGAGTAATTAGTGTGGATTTAGGACAGGTAGAGGTTGTGTAGATCAGATTTTTGTGGTAAGACAGATATGTGAGAAAGCTATAGGAAAGGGGAAGGATGTTTTCTGGGCCTTTATTGATCTGGAAAAGGCTTACGACAGGGTAGACAGAAAGGCACTGTGGGAGGTTAAGCGGATATACGGGATAGGAGGAAAGCTTCTGGGAGCTGTCAAGAGTTTTTATGAGAGTAGTAGAGCTTGTGTCAGGATAAGAAATGGAGAGAATGAGTGGTTTGAGGTAAAGGTGGGACTTCGTCAAGGATGCGTTATGTCACCCTGGCTGTTCAACTTATACATGGATGGGGTGGTGCGAGAGGTGAATGCAAGGGTAGTGGGTCAGGGAAAAGGAGAAAAGTGGGAGGTGAGCCAGCTGTTGTTTGCGGATGACACTGCGCTTGTGGCAGGATCGGAGGAGGGATTGAGGAAGTTGGTGACAGAGTTTTGGAGAGTGTGTGATAGAAGAAAGCTGAAGATAAATGTGGGTAAAAGTAAGGTGATGAGATGTACAAGGGGTGAAAGTGGCAGTAATCTGGAAGTGAGCATTAAGGGAGAGCAACTGGAGGAAGTGGATAGTTTTAGATATTTGGGTGCAAATGTGGCAGGAAAAGGTGGAGTGAAGGTGGAGGTAGAATGTAGATTGAGAGAAGCGAGTAAATGCCTTGGTGGTTTAAAAAGTGTAATGAGGAATAGAAATTTGGGAATGGATGCTAAGAGGAGACTGTATGAAGGAGTGATTGTGCCAACAGCATTGTATGGAGCAGAAACATGGAACATAAGAGAGGAAGAGAGAAGGAACTTGAATGTGTTTGAGATGAAGTGTCTGAGAAGTATGATGGGGGTAAATGTGGGTAAAAGTAAGGTGATGAGATGTACAAGGGGTGTAAGTGGCAGTAATCTGGAAGTGAGCATTAAGGGAGAGCAACTGGAGGAAGTGGATAGTTTTAGATATTTGGGTGCAAATGTGGCAGGAAAAGGTGGAGTGAAGGTGGAGGTAGAATGTAGATTGAGAGAAGCGAGTAAATGCCTTGGTGGTTTAAAAAGTGTAATGAGGAATAGAAATTTGGGAATGGATGCTAAGAGGAGACTGTATTTACCTAGTTGTATTTACCTAGTTGTATTTTGCGGGAAGGGGAGCTATGCTCGTGTTGTCCCGCCTTTGTATCTTGCAGTGTCTAGTTTGTTTTTAAACTCATGAATGGTTTTTGCGCATACTATTTCATTGTCCAGTTTGTTCCAAGTGTCCAAAACTCTATGAGGAAAACTGTTTTTCTTCAGTTCTCTTCTATAGCTATGTTTTTTTTATTTTCTTTCCATGTCCTCTTGTGTTTCTTTTGTCCCAGTTAAGTAAGTTCTCACTATCGAGTACCTCTGTGCCTTTCATGATTCTGTAGATGGTCAATAGGTCACCTCTCTTCTTTGCTCCAGTGTCGGTAACTCCAGTTTAGCCAATCTCTCTTCGTATGATAGGTTTGCAAGTGCAGGTGCCATTTTTGTAGCTGCTCTTTGGATTCTTTCTATTTTCTTTATATTCTTTTTGGTACTGGGGGACCACAATGTCGCTGCATACTCTAATCTAGGCCTTATCAATGTAACCAATATTTTTTTCATCATGTCTTCGTCCAAGTATGTAAACGCCACTTTTATTGATCTTAGCAAGTTGTAAGTCTCCCCGACAATTTTGTTAATCTGTATATCATAGGACAAGTCGTTCGTGATAATTACTCCCAAATCTTTTTCGGATCCTACTTTCTTTACTTCTTTGGTTCCAATTGTATATTTTCCTGATATTCTGTTTTTGCTTTTTCCAAACTCCATTATGCTACACTTCTTAGTATTAAAGTCCACTTCCCATTTCTGACTCCAGTTCCATACCCTATTTAGGTCTTCTTGCAGTGCTTCACAGTCCTCATCAGTTTCTATTTTCCTTAGCAGTTTGGCGTCATCGGCAAAGAAGCTCATGTAGCAGTTCACGTCCTCATCCATGTCATTCATATAGATAGCAAACATTATTGGTGCCAGCACAGATCCTTGCGGTACTCCACTGATCACCTCTTTCCAGTCTGAATATTTTTCTCTGAGCACTACTCTCATCTTTCTACCAGTCAGAAAGTCCTCTATCCATTTTAGTAGGTTTCCCTGTATTCCTCCTATGTGTTCCAGTTTTTTTAGTAGTTTTCTGTGTGGTACTTTGTCAAAGGCTTTTTGCAAGTCTAGGAATGCACAATCAGCCCATCCATTTCTTTCTTGCACTATGTCTATTAGTCTTGAGTAAAAGCATATTAAGTTTGTGGAGCATGATCTTCCTTGTCTGAATCCGAATTGTCTTGGGTTTAATATGTCATTGTCTTCCAGATGTTTTACCCATCTATTCTTGATTATTTTCTCACAAATTTTGGCAATGGTGCTTGTTAGTGATACTGGCCTATAGTTGGTGGGTTCTTCTTTGTTTCCTCCTTTGTGTATTGGTACAATGTTAGCGTTTTTCCAGTCCTCGGGTATCTTTCCTTCTTTGAGTGAGCTGTTTATTAAGATGTGTATTTTGTCTGTTAGTTCTTCTTTGCACTCCTTTAGAATCCAATTTGCAATACCGTCCGGGCCATGTGATTTTCTGACATCCAGCCTTGATAAATGTTCTGATATTTCCTTTAGTGATGCTGTAAACTCATTCATGAGGGGAGATTTCTTGTTTTTGTCTATGTCACAATTCGGTATTTTCTCTCTGGTGAAAACAGATTTAAAGTGATTGTTCATGACTTCGGCCATCTCTAAATCTTCTGTGTATTCTATGTTTCCTTGGCATAGTTTCACCAATTCCTGTTTGTTTTTAAGTTTACCATTCACATACCGATAGAATAGTTTGGGTTGCTCTTTGCATTTGTCTATAATATCCTTCTCATGGTTCCTTTTCTCCTCTCTTCTCACATTAACATACTCATTTCTACAGTTAACATAAATTTGCCATTTGCTTTGTTTTTTGTCTTTTCTCCACTTTTTCCAAGCTTTGTCCCTTCTGTCTTTTGCCTCACTGCATCTTTTGTTGAACCAACATTTAATGTACTCTCTCTCTCGCTTTTGTCTTGGTACATGCCTGTTTACCCCTTCATTGTAGTTTTCCATCAATATATTCCATTTCTCTTCCACTGCTGTTTCTTCCCTGTAAAATATTTCCCAGTTTGCATTCCGGAAGAATGTCTTTAGTTTTGTAAAGTCTGTTTTGTTGTACCTCAGTCTTCCTTTCCTATGCTTTTCGTTCCTCTCTATGTCTATTTCTTCCTTTAGTATAGTTTCGATGAGTACATGGTCACTCTTTCCAATTGGTGTCTCATACTGGACTTTATGCACTATTTCAGGCTCTGTTGTAAATATTAGATCTAGTTTCGATGGCTCTTCATTATTTCTGTACCTTGTGTTTTCACGGACCCATTGGGTCATTGTGTACTCCATGGTCATATCTAGCAGTACATTGCCCCACGAGTCATCTCCTCCTTGCACTGTCATGCTGTCCCAACAAATTTCTTTGCAATTGAAGTCCCCCATAACTACCAGATTACCCTTACCCATTAGTATCTCATTGAGTGATTTTCTTGTGTCATCTAGCATTTTTTTATGTTCAATTTCTTTCCAAGCGCTTGTTTTTGGAGGCACATAAGTCACCACAAACTTTCTACTTTTCATATTCTTGCCTTCGACTTTTATCATGATCAATTCAGCATTACCTTTGCCCTCTGCAATTTTTGTCACCTTTAGGTCTTTCTTGGCCAAGAACATGATTCCCCCTCCCTGTTTCTTGTCCCTGTTTTTTATCCAGTAGTTGTATAAACCTTGTCCGATAACAGTGGATGGTATTTCACCTCTTAGTTTAGTCTCTACAATTCCCATTATGTCTGGTTTTGCTTCTAACAGATAATCATTGAGTTCGTTCAGTCCCGAAATTAGTCCGTCAATGTTGGTATAGGCCACTTTTAATTTTCTTCCTTCTCCCTGGTTTCTTCTTCCCTTGTTTTGTTCGTTTTGAAGCGCCATTGTCTTAATCTCAAGTCTATTACTCTCCACTGGAATTCTTTGCACTGTATGGAGCAGAAACATGGAACATAAGAGAGGAAGAGAGAAGGAACTTGAATGTGTTTGAGATTAAGTGTCTGAGAAGTATGATGGGGGTTACTAGGCTTGATAGAGTGAGAAATGAGGAGGTGAGGAGGAGAACAGGGGTGGAAAGGGAGCTGGGAGATAGGGTTGATGAAAGAGTATTAGGATGGTTTGGACACATGGAAAGAATGAGTGAAGAAAGACTAGTAAAGGAGGTATGGAAGGCAGATGTAGAGGGAGTGAACATGAGGGGACGTCCTAGGATGAGATGGATGGATGGGGTGAAGGGGGCTTTGGGGAAGAGGGGAATGTCTGTTGAGGAAGGACGGGAGAGGACAGAAGACGGGTGAATGGAGAATGGTTGTATATGGAAAATGTTGTGATGCATGAGGTGGAATGAGGTAGTGTGTGTGAGCAAAAATTTTGACGCAGCCCGAAGGGATTTCTCCCCGTCCTCTCCTTTATATGGGGGGACGCCGATTTAATGAAGCGGCCTTGCTGTGGATGTGCTGTGTCCTGCGACACTGCTTCTGACCCAGGGCAGTGGACAGGGTGCAGGGATGACCCGTCATCTAGGAGGTGCTAAGATGGGAGGGAGGGTGGAGGGGTGTGGAGTGTTTTCGGGGATGGAATGGGTGGGAATGATTTTATGCCTTGTCCTTTTTGGCTACCTCCCTAGTAAGGGGGAAAAAGGCTTGGTATATGATGATGATGATGGAAATTAAAAGAGAAAGAGGAGGCGAATCAAGTAGAGAAGAAAAATTAAAAGTTGCAGATAGAGAGATGATAATGGATGAGAAGGCAGTGAGAGGAAGGTGGGCAGAGTATTTTAGGGAGTTGCCCTGGCTGTTCAACTTATACATTGATGGGGTAGTGCGAGAGGTAAATGCAAGGGTAGTGGTTCAGGGATTGGAGATGGTTAAAGAAAATGGAGAAAAGTGGGAGGTGAGCCAGCTGTTGTTTGTGGACGACACTGCGCTTGTGGCAGGATAGAGGAGGGATTGAGGAAGTTGGTGACAGTTTGGGAGAGTGTGTGATAGAAGAATGCTGAAGATAAATGTGGGTTAAAGTAAGGTGATGAGATGTACAAGGGGTGAAAGTGGCAGTAGACTGGAAGTGAGCATTAAGGGAGAGCGACTGGAGGAAGTGGATAGTTTGAGATACTTGGGTGCAAATGTGGCAGGAAAAGGTGGAGTGAAGGTGGAGGTAGAGTGTAGATTGAGAGAAGTGAGTAAATGCCTTGGTGGATTAAAAAGTGTAATGAGGAATAGACATTTGGGAATGGATGCTAAGAGGAGACTGTATGAAGGAGTGATTGTGTCAACAGCACCGTATGGAGCAGAAACATGGAACATAAGAGAGGAAGAGAGAAGGAATTTGAATATGTTTGTGATAAGGTGTCTGAGAAGTATGATGGGGGTTACTAAGCTAGATGGAGTGAGAAATGAGGAGGTGAGGAGGAGAACAGGGGTGGAAAGGGAGTTGGGAGATAGGATTGATGAAAGAGTATTAGGATGGTTTGGACACATGGGAAGAATGAGTGAAGAAAGACTAGTACTGAGGTATGGAAAGCAGATGTGGAGGGAGTGAACATGAAGGGACGTCCTAGGATGAGTTGGATGGATGGGGTGAAGGGGGCTTTGGGGAAGAGGGGAATGTCTGTTGAGGAAGGACGGGAGAGGACAGAAGACAGGGGTGAATGGAGAATGGTTGTATATGGATGATGTTGTGATGCATGAGGTGGAATGGGCGGAGGGGATTGGGGGTGAGGTAGTATGTGTGAGCAAAATTTGACACAGCCCAAAGGGATTTCTTCCCGTATTCACCTTTTATGCATGGGGGAATTGAGAGGGGGGTCGCCGATTTAATGAAGCGACCTTGCTGTGGATGTGCTGTGTCTTGTGACACTGCTTCTGACCCAGGGCAGTGGACAAGTTGCAGGGATGACCCGTCATCCAGGAGGTGCTAAGATAAGAAGGAGGGTGGAGTGTATTCAGGGATGGAATGGGTAGGAATGATTTTATGCCTTTTCCTTTTTGGTTACCTCCCTTGTAAGGGGGAAAAAGCCTTGTTATATGTATGTATATGTATGCTAAATGTGAAGGAGGATAGGGAGGGAAAGGTAGTTGCAGTGGGAAGCGCTAAGAAAATGAGAATGATAAGTGAGGAAAATGGAGGAGAAATAGGGAAGGATAAAGTGAAAGCAGCTGTTAAGATGATAAGAGCAGGTAAGGCACCTGGTCTAGATGGATGCCATGCAGAATGTCTGAAGAAAGGAGGTACAGTTATGGTGGATTGGCTGGTGAGGTTATTTGATGTTTGTTTAAGAGAGGGTAGAGTGCCGGAGGACTGGAGGAGTGCCTAGGTAGTTCTGCTTTACAAGGGAAAGGGAGACAAGTGTGAGTGTAGTAGTTTCAGAGGGATCAGCTTGAGTGTAGTTGGGAAGGCTTATGGGAGGGTCTTGATTGAGAGGATTAGGAGAGGAACAGAGGGAGTAATTGGTGAGGAACAGTGTGGGTTTAGGACAGGTAGGGGTCATGTAGATCAGACTTTTGTGGTAAGACAGATATGTGAGAAAACTATAGGAAAAGGTAAGGATGTTTTTTGGGCTTTTATGGATTTGGAAAAGGCTTACGACAGGGTAGACTGGAAGGCACTGTGAGAGGTACTGCAGATATATGGGATAGGAGGAAAGCTGTTAAGAGCAGTCAAGAGTTTTTACGAGAGTAGTAGAGCTTGTGTTAGGATTAGAAATGGAGAGAGTGAATGGTTTGAGGTAGAGGTGGGACTTTGTCAGGGATGTGTTATGTTGCCCTGGCTGTTCAACTTGTACATGGATGGGATGGTGCGAGAGGTGAATGCAAGGGTAGTGGGTCTGGGGTTGGAGATGATTAAAGAAAATGGAGAAAAGTGGAAGGTGAGCCAGCTGTTGTTTGCTGATGACACTGCGCTTGTAGCAGGATCAGATGAGGTATTGAGGAAGTTAGTGACAGTTTCAGAAGGTGTGTGAAAGAAGGAATCTGAAGATAAATGTGGGTAAAAGTAAGGTGGTGAGATGTACAAGGGGAGAGAGTGACAACAGGCTGGAAATGAGCATTAAGGGTGAAAGACTGGAGGAAGTAGATAGTTTTAGATACTTGGTTGAGAATGTGACAGGATAGGGAGGAGTGGAGGTGGAGGTAGAATGTAGATTGAGAGAAGCGAGTAAATGCCTTGGTGGATTGAAAAGTGTAATGAGAAATAGACATCTGGGAATGGATGCTAAGAGGAGGATATATGAAGAAATGATTGTGCCAACAGCATTTTATGGGGCAGAAGCATGGAACATAAGAGAGGAAGAGTGAAGGAGTATGAATGTGTTTGAGATGAAATGTATGAGAAGTATGATAGGGCTTACTAGGCTGGATAGAGTGAGAAATGAGGTGAGGAGGAGAACAGGGGTGGAAAGGGAACTGGGAGATAGGGTTGATGAAAGAGTATTAGGATGGTTTGGACACATGGAAAGAATGAGTGAAGAAAGATTAGTAAAAGACGTGTGTAAGGAGTGAATATGAGGGGGCATCCTAGGATGAGATGGATGGAAGGATGGGGTGAAAGGGGCATTACAAAAGGACGGGAAAGGACAGAAGATGGGTGAATGAAGAGGGGTTGTGTATAGATGATGCTGTGATGCATGAGGGGGGAGTGGGTGGGGGATGGGGGGTGAGGAAGTATGTATGAGAAATATTTTTATGCAGCCTGAAGGGATTTCTCCCCGTCTTCTTTTCTGCATGGGGGGGACGGAGGGGGGGGGGTCGCCGAATTTATGAAGCAGCCTTGTTGTGGATGTGCTGTGTCTTGCGACACTGCTTCTGACCCAGGACAGTGGACAGGATGCAGGGATGACCTGTCATCCAGGAGGTGCCAAGATGAGAGGGAGGGTGGAGTGGAGTGGAATATATAGGAAATGGAATGGGTGGGAGTGGTTTCTATGCCTTTTTCTTTTTTGGCTACCCCCTGTGTAAGGGGAAAAAGCCTTTGGTGTATGGATGGATGGATCTATGTACATTATGTTTTTCTTGAATATCATAAACTACAATGCACTTCTTTTTATCCACTGTGTCTCTTACCGAGTTTTCCTTTTCTTTAATTACTTTACCGTTTATTTAGCATTTTCCTCTTCCTGCTGTTGTACTATTTCTTTAACCCCTTCCATACGGTGCCGCACACGTAGGCGTCATGAGGAGCAAGTGGATTCGCGACGCTGCCATATCGGCGTCTTGATTATATTTATTGTAGTCGCCCCTGTGTTTTTACATTCTCTCAAATGTGCCCTGAATCCCATTCTCTGTGGTTTTCAAAATTCGCGGGTGAAAGAGAGAACGATCGATATAAGCGGCGACTATATTTTATGATGCGAGTATTATTACGACACGTACGGCTGGCATTGGTTGCTGCCCGCGAGCTTTAAGTTCCGTACTGAAGTGGTGAAAGGTTATTTTCTGGTTTTCTTGTTCTAGCTTCCACTGGTTCTTTATTTCTTGTAGATCCATCTCCTTAATTGTTTCTCCTGCTTTCTTGGCCACTGCTTGTATTTGTTCTTTGACTTCTTTTTTCAACGCCTCATTTATACTTTTATCTACATTTTTCATTCTTATGTTATCACTTCTGTGATAACAAAATAACTGAAGGAAAAAATAATGTAGAATCAATTATAGTACAAGTCGAAGGTAAACAAATGAAGAAAAGAAAATTTGCAGTGGTATATGTACCTCCTAAAACACAAGCCTGGACAGAAAGGGTTCATTCCGAGTTACTAGAAGATACAAAAGATGAATTAATTGAAACACTGAAAGATGGAGGAAATACAGTAATTATGGGTGACTTTAATTCAAAAGAAATATGCTGGGAAGAAATGACAGTGAAGGGGGGAGAGAAACACTGGGGCAATGTACTCCTTGACATGACCATTGAATACACAATGACCCAATGGATTAAAGAAAATACTAGATACAGAGGAATTGAAGAACCCTCAAAATTGGACTTAGTACTTACGACAGAACCTGAGATTATTGAAAAAATTGATTATAAAACTCCGATAGGAAAAAGTGACCACGTACTTATAGAAATGGAATTGAAAGAACAAATGGACCAAAGCAAAAATGATAAAGATAGAATAGGAAGACCTATGTATAACAAAACAAACTTTGAGAAACTTAAAACATTCTTTCGCAATACAAACTGGGAAAAATTCCAAAACAAAGATACGGGGATAGAAGAAAAATGGAACATATTAAAAGAAATTTATAATGAAGGAGTGAACAAATATGTACCACAACAACAAATGGAAAAGGCATACATAAAGAGCTGGTACAACAAAAGATGTAGTGAAGCTAAGGAAAAAAGAGACAAAGCTTGGAAAAAGTGGAAAAGAGATAAGAAACAAAGCAAATGGCAAACGTACATCAAACTAAGAAACGAATATATAAAAATACGCAGAGATGTAAAGAGGAATTATGAAAAAAAGATAATAGACAAATGTAAGGAAGAACTCAAACTATTTTACAAATATGTAAATGGAAAACTAAAAAACAAACAAGAAATAGAAAAACTGCGCCAAGATAAAAGGAATATACAGAAAAACTGGAAATTGCTGAAATTATGAACAACCACTTCAGATCAGTATTCACAAGAGAAAACTCGCCTAACAGTGTAGATAGAGAGAGAATTATCCCCAGCAATGAAAGAAAAAATGTAACACAAAAAGAAATCAGTGATCAAATTAAAATCCTTGATGTCAGAAAATCACATGGCCCAGATGGAATTGCAAACTTGATACTGAAGGAATGTATGGAAGAATTAATTGACAAAATATATAATATAATTAAATCCTCACTTAAAGAAGGAAAAGTACCATTGGACTGGAAAAAGGCAAACATTGTACCAATTTATAAGGGAGGTGATAAAGAAGATCCATCTAACTACAGACCGGTGTCGCTAACAAGCACAATAGCAAAAATTTGTGAAAGAGTTGTCAAAAACAGATGGGTATACCTGGAAGAAAAATCTATACTGAACCCAAATCAATTTGGATTCAGACAAGTAAAAAGCGGTGTCCCACAAGGATCAGTACTGGCCCCAATCATGTTCGCTGTATACATTAATGACATGAATGAAGGCGTGGAGTGCTATATAAATTTTTTTGCAGATGATGCAAAATTACTTAAGAAGGTAAAAACGGAAGAAGACTGCAACTCATTGCAACAAGATCTGGACACAATATGGAATTGGACTCAAAAGTGGGAAGTAAAATTCAATATTAAAAAATGCAGTATAATGGAATTTGGAAAGAGTAGAAACAGAATATCAAAAGATTACAGAATTGGGGAAGAAAAAAAAAAACTATGAAAAAGATCTTGGAGTGATGATTGGAAAGGACATGAAACCAGATAAGCATATAAATAAGATGTTCGGAGAAACCTACAACTTATTGAGAGCAATCAAAGTGGCATTTACTTAATATGGATGAAGAAATGATAAGGAAAATACTAACTACACTAATAAGACCAAAACTTGAGTACGCAGCATCACTTTGGACACCCAATACCAAAAAGAATATTAAGAAACTAGAAAGATTACAAAGAGCGACAACCAAACTAGCACCAACACTCGCCGAACTAACATATGAGCAAAGACTATCCAAACTGAACCTACCAACTCTGGAACAAAGAAGAGAAAGAGGAGATTTGCTATCTACAGAATAATGAAAGGAATGGAAGTTTTAGACAGGAACGACCTATAAGTGTGGGAAAACGGTAAAACAAGAGGACACGGAAAAAACTTGAAAAAGGATAGTTATAGAAAAAACTTGAAAAGGAACAGTTTCCCACACAGAGCGATAAATACATGGAACAAATTAGACAACAAAACAGTATGTGCTAACACTATACAAGATTTTAAGATAAAACTTGATGCGGAGATATACAAAGACGGGTCACCACGAGCATAGCTCCCCTCCCGTATATTACAACTAGGTAAATAGGTAAAATACAACAAATCTGATCTGCTTTTACTCAAGATTAGTAGACATAATACAAGAAAGAGATGGATGGGCGGACTGTGCTTTTCTGGACCTGCAAAAGGCATTCGATAAGGTACCTCATAGGAAATTAATAAATAAGATAGAATCAAAGGGTGGTATCAGAGGAAAATTATTGGAATGGATGAAAGACTTCCTGATTGGGAGGAAAATGAGAGTTGTAATTAGAGAAAAATTCTCCAACTGGGAAGAAGTAAAAAGTGGTGTCCCGCAAGGATCAGTACTGGCCCCGATCATGTTCGCCATATACATTAATGACATGAATGAAGGCGTGGAGTGCTATATGAATTTTTTTGCAGATGCAAAATTACTTAGGAAGGTAAAAACGGAAGAGGACTGCAACTCATTGCAACAAGATCTGGACACGATATGGAATTGGACTCAAAAGTGGGAAGTGAAATTTAATATAAAGAAATGCAGTATATTGGAATTTGGAAAGAGTAAAAACAGAATATCAAAAGATTACAGAATTGGGGAAGAAAAAAAAAGCAAACTCTGAAAAAGATCTTGGAGTGATGATTGGAAAGGACATGAAACCTGATAAGCATATAAATAAAATATTCGGAGAAACCTACAATTTATTGAAGTCAATCAAAGTGGCATTTACTTATATGGATGAAGAAATGATAAAGAAAATACTAACTACACTAATAAGACCAAAACTTGAGTATGCAGCATCACTTTGAACTCCCAGTACCAAAAAGAATATTAAGAAACTAGAAAGATTACAAAGAGCGACAACCAAACTAGCACCGACTCTCGCCGAACTAACATATGAGCAAAGACTATCCAAACTGAACCTACCAACTCTGGAACAAAGAAGAGAAAGAGGAGATTTGCTGACTACAGAATAATGAAAGGAATGGAAGTTTTAGACAGGAGTGACCTGTTAGTGTGGAACAACGGTAAAACGAGAGGACACGGAAAAAAACTGATAAAAGATGGTTAAAGAAAAAACTTGAAAAGGAACAGTTTCCCACACAGAGTGATTAATACATGGAACAAATTAGACAACAAAACAGTATGTGCAAACACTATACAAGATTTTAAGATAAAACTTGATGCGGAGAGATACAAAGATGGGTCACCACGAGCATAGCTCCCCTCCTGTATATTACAACTAGGTAAATAAATACTTCTCACCATATCTAATTTGTTTTTTAGATCATTAAGCTCTTTGTTCATCTCTTCATTAGCTCTTCATAGTTGGTTTATTTCTCTGTACAGTGGCCTATATTCATCTTTCAAATCTATTAGTTCTTTCATCAAATCAGCAATATCCTGATTTCTTAGTAAATTTTTATACCTAGTTTCTCTTTCCACATCTAAACCTCTACCTAATAATCCTCTTTTGGAAACCTTGAAAAAAACATTGGTGTCTCACGTTTGAGTTGATTTTGGGGTATCAATCATGCATGATCTTTGTATTCTTTCTAATTTTTTTTATATTCTTTTTAGTACTGGGTGTCCATGGTGTTGCTGCATACTCCAGTTTTGGTCTTATTAGTGTAACTAATACTTTTTTAATCATTTCCTTAACCAAGTAGTCAAATGAGTTAGCCCTGTATTCTGTGAAATGGTTTGATCACATTTTCTGTGTTTATTATTACTTAGAGTAAAAGAACGAGTAATACAGCAATGACTTTATATTTTATAATAGAGTAGTGTGATGCATCATACATATGGCAGCCAATGCTGAGTGCAAGAATTTGACTCGTACTAAAGTGGTTAATAGAAAGATTGATAATTCAGTGTAGTGAATTACAAAGGATTACAAAGGCGAAGCATGCCGACAGGAGACCTTTTGGTCCATATCTAGGTCGGATGCGAAAAAAAATCATAATAATAAAATAATAAATAAAAACTATAATGTAAATAACAAATAAAATACATAAATAAATGCATAGGTATAGTTAAATAATAAACAAATAGGTAAATAGTAAATAATAATAAATTGACATATAACTAATGATAAATGAAAATCTGACAGACAAATGATAACAAAACAAAAACAAATAATATAAAATAAATTATAATCATTACAGCATCTTGCTTAGGTGTTTATCTAAAAGATTCTTAAAGCTTCGAACAGAACTACATTGCACTACCTGTGCAGGAAGTTTATTCCATTCATTAACTACACGGTTGGCAAAGTTGTTTCTACCTACTTCCAAATTGAATCTATTTCCGGACAGTTTGAGACCATTGTTTCTTGTCTGATTCTCATTCAATGTGAAAATGTTGTCACTTTTGATGTCAATTCCCTTTAAAATCTTAAAGACCTGTATCAAGTCACCTCTAAGTCTACGCTTTTTTAGGGAAAACAGATTCATATGTTTTAGTCGATTTTCGTATGATTTATTTTTGATATTTGGAATCAGTTTTGTGGCTCGCCGTTGTACTTTTTGCAGTCTGTCAATGTCTTTAATGAGATTTGGTGACCATACGGAAACAGCATATTCCAAATGTGGACGAACTAACAATTTATATAGCTTGTTAATGAGTGATGGACTTTTGAAATCAAAATCAGTCCTAGAATCTTATTTGCTTTCTCAGAGGCTGAAATACACTGCTTGGATGATTTGAGGTCGTTACTGATAATTACGCTGAGATCTTTTTCACTATCCACTTTTGTTAACGAATTTCCAAATAACTTGTAATCGTACTTACTGTTATTTTTACCTATATGCATTACCTTGCATTTACTTGTGTTAAATTTCATTAGCCACTTTTCAGACCATTGCCGTAATTTATCTAAATCTTCTTGAATATCTAATTGGTTTGAGTGATCATTTGCCACTCCGCACAATTTTGTATCGTCAGCAAATTTGGAAACAGTAGATTTTAGTTCATGGTCTATATCATTTATATATACTATGAATAGAAGTGGCCCAAGAACGGAACCCTGAGGAACTCCACTTGTAACATTTTTCCATATAGAAGTTTTTCCATTTAAAACAACTCTCTGTTTTCGACCATTCAACCAATTACTAGTCCAACCTAATAGGCTACCACTTATTCCGTGTAAAGCTAATTTAGTAAGTAGTCTTTCGTGTGGGACGATATCAAAAGCTTGGAATCAGTTTTGTGGCTCGCCGTTGTACTTTTTTCAGTCTGTCAATGTCTTTAATGAGATTCGGTGACCATATGGAAACAGCATATTCCAAATGTGGATGAACTAACAATTTATATAGCTTGTTAATGAGTGATGGACTTTTGAAATCAAAATCAGTCCTAGAATCTTATTTGCTTTCCCAGAGGCTGAAATACACTGCTTGGATGATTTGAGGTCGTTACTGATAATTATGCTGAGATCTTTTTCACTATCCACTTTTGTTAACGAATTTCCAAATAACTTGTAATCGTACTTACTGTTATTTTTACCTATGTGCATTACCTTGTATTTACTTGTGTTAAATTTCATTAGCCACTTTTCAGACCATTGCCATAATTTATCTAAATCTTCTTGAATATCTAATTGGTTTGAGTGATCATTTGCCACTCCGGACAATTTTGTATCATCAGCAAATTTGGAAACAGTAGATTTTAGTTCATGGTCTATATCATTTATATATACTATGAATAGAAGTGGCCCAAGAACGGAACCCTGAGGAACTCCACTTGTAACATTTTTCCATCTAGAAGTTTTTCCATTTAAAACAACTCTGTTTTCGACCATTCAACCAATTACTAGTCCAACCTAATAGGCTACCACTTATTCCGTGTAAAGCTAATTTAGTAAGTAGTCTTTCGTGTGGGACGGTATCAAAAGCTTTATCAAAGTCTAGAGATATTAAATCTATATTGTTTCTTTTGTCATAATTCGAGATAACTGTGTTGTAGAATTCAAGTAAGTTAGTCACGCAAGAACGTTTCTGTCTGAAACCATGCTGGCTATCATTTATCAATCGGTTACTTTCTAAATGATGTTCGATAGCATCTCTGATGATAGTTTCCATTATTTTTCCTACGATTGAAGTCAAACTTATAGGCCTATAGTTATTTGGCTTCTTTTTGTCACCTTTTTTGAATATGGGAGTAACGTTAGCTAGCTTCCATTCATTTGGGACATCTCCGGATATGATGGATTTCTTGAAAATAATGTCTAATGGAATAACAATCTCATTTTTCATTTCCTTTAAGATTCTTGGATGCCAACCATCAGGCCCTGGTGTTTTATTAACTTTGAGTTTATCTATACACCTTTTAATTTTTTCTTTTGTTATATTTACCATAGTGAGTAAGTTTACCCTAGACTTTTCACCGGTTTCAGTTTGGAATTCAACTTTGAGGTGTTTCGTTTACGAATACCGAGCTAAAATAATTGTTTAAGATATTACACATTCCTTCATTTGAATATTCAAGTTGACTGTTAGCAGATAATAGTAGACCAATGTAATTCCTAACAACCTTTTTATCTCTAATGTAACTATAGAATTCTTTGGGATTGTCTTTGGATTTATCAGCGATGTTAATTTCGTATTGTCGTTTTCTTTTTCTTATTGTCTTTTTTAAATCTCTCTGTATTGATACATAACTTTCATAGTCATTAGATGCACCCGAGCACTTATATTTCTTATAAGCCTGTCTCTTTTTAGCAATACTTTTTTCAGTTTCTTTGTCGAGCCACTTTGGGCGAGCCTGATTTGGGGGACGTCTGTCCTTAAAAGGAATGTAAGTTTGAATCATCTTAGTGAGCGTATTTTGAAATATTTCCCATATCTGATCTACAGGTCTTTCGTTTAATTTTGCCTCCCAGTTTGTAAGCTGAAGCTCCTGACGTAGTCCTATGAACTGAGCTGTACTGAAATCGGGTATTTTAGAAACACAAGTATCTATTCTAAAATTGTTTAGGAGTTTGAATCTAACTAAGTTGTGATCGCTATTTGCAACAGATTCACCGACTTCTACATCAGTTACCATGCTTTCGCGGCTAGTGATCAATAGATCGAGTAAGTTTCCATATCTTGTGGGCTCTTTTACATGCTGAATTAAGTAATTGTCACCAAGAAAATCAATCAAGTGACTACCTATATGGCCATGTTCAAGGGTCATCCAATCAATGTCAGTATAATTGAAATCACCCATTATCAATAAATCCCGGTTGCAGAAACTAGACAGTTCTTGAAATAACAGTTTGTCGTCTGCTAATGATAATGTCTTTGGCCTGTATATTACACCTATATTCATTTTTTGTCCATTTGTTTGGGTTAACTCAACCCACAAACTATCATATGCATCCTGTTTCACTTTCTCTAAAACACAAGCATGAACATTGTTTTTAATGTACAACAGAACACCCCCACCTTTCTTGTGGTTTCTATCCTGATGAAAGTGTTTAAATCCCGCAATATTAAATTCAGCTTCGAACTCTGTACCATTTAACCATGTCTCAGTTATTCCTATCATATCGAGATTTTCGCTTTTGACATACGCCTGTATTTCTTTAAATTAAGAGAGGAAGAGGAGGCGAATCAAGTAGAGAAGAAAAGGTAAAAGGTGCACATGGAGAGATGATAATGGGGAAGATGGGCAGAATATTTTAGGGAGTTGCTAAATGTGAAGGAGGATAGGGAGGGAAAGATAGCTGCAATGGGAAATGCTAAGAAAGTGAGAGTAATGAGTGAGGAAAATGGAGGAGAAATAAGGAAGGATGAAGTGAAGGCAGCAGTTAAGATGATGAAAGCAGGTAAGGCACCTGGTCTGGATGGATGCCATGCAGAATGTCTTAAAAAAGGAGGTACAGTGATGGTGGACTGGTTGGTGAGGTTATTTAATGTTTGCTGGAGAGAAGGTAGAGTGCCGGAGGACTGGAGGAGTGCTTGTATAGTTCCACTTTACAAGGGAAAGGGGGACAAGTGTGAATGTAGTAGTTTCAGAGGGATTAGCTTGTTAAGTGTAGTTGGGAAGGCTTATGGGAGGATCTTGATTGAGAGGATTAGGAGAGGAAGAGAGGGAGTAATTGGTGAGGAACAGTGTGGATTTAGGACAGGTAGAGGTTGTGTAGATCAGCTTTTTGTGTTAAGACAGATATGTGAGAAAGCTATAGGAAAGGGGAAGGATGTGTTTTGAGCCTTTATGGATCTGGAAAAGGCTTACGACAGGGTAGACAGAAAGGCACTGTGGGAGGTTATGTGGATATACGGGATAGGAGGAAAGCTTCTGGGAGCTGTCAAGAGTTTTTATGAGAGTAGTAGAGCTTGTGTCAGGATAAGAAATGGAGAGAGTGAGTGGTTCGAGGTAAAGGTGGGACTTCATCAAGGATGCGTTATGTCACCCTGGCTGTTCAACTTATACATGGATGGCATAATGTGAGAGGTAAATGCAAGGGTAGTGGGTCAGGGATTGGAGATGGTTAAAGAAAATGGAGAAAAGTGGGAGGTGAGCCAGCTGCTGTTTGCGGATGACACTGCGCTTGTGGCAGGATTGGAGGAGGGATTGAGGAAGTTGGTGACAGAGTTTGGGAGAGTGCATGATAGAAGAAAGCTGAAGATAAATGTGGGTAAAAGTAAGGTGATGAGATGTACAAGGGGTGGAAGTGGCAGTAGTCTGGAAGTGAGCATTAAGGGAGAGCAACTGGAGGAAGTGGATAGTTTTAGATACTTGGGTGGAAATGTGGCAGGAAAAGGTGGAGTGAAGGTGGAGGTAGAATGTAGATTGAGAGAAGCGAGTAAATGCCTTGGTTGATTAAAGAGTGTAATGAGGAATAGAAATTTGGGAATGGATGCTAAGAGGAGACTGTATGAAGAATTAATTGTGCTAACAGCACTGTATGGAGCAGAAACATGGAACATAAGAGAGGAAGAGAGAAGGAGTTTGAATGTGTTTGAGATGAAGTGTCTGAGAAGTATGATGGGGGTTACTAGGCTAGATAGAGTGAGAAATGAGGAGGTGAGGAGGAGAACAGGGGTGGAAAGGGAGTTGGGAGATAGGATTGATGAAAGAGTATTAGGATGGTTTGGACACATGGAAAAAATGAGTGAAGAAAGACTAGTAAAGAGGTATGGAAGGCAGATATGGAGGGAGTGAACATGAGGGGACGTCCTAGGATGAGGTGGATGGATGGGGTGAAGGGGGCTTTGGGGAAGAGGGGAATGTCTGTTGAGGAAGGACGGGAGAGGACAGAAGACGGGTGAATGGAGAATGGTTGTATATGGAAGATGTTGTGATGCTTGAGGTGGAATGGACGGGGGGATAGGGGGTGAGGTAGTGTGTGTGAGCAAAATTTGACGCAGCCCAAAGGGATTTCTTCCCGTCCTCTCCTTTATATGGGGGGATAGAGAGGGGGGGTTGCCGATTTAATGAAGCAGCCTTGCTGTGGATGTGCTGTGTCTTGTGATACTGCTTCTGACCCAGGGCAGTGGACAGGGTGCAGGGATGACCCGTCATCTAGGAGGTGCTAAGATGGGAGGGAGGGTGGAGGGGTGTGGAGTGTTTTCATGGATGGAATGGGTGGGAATGATTTTATGCCTTTTCCTTTTTGGCTACCTCCCTAGTAAGGGGGAAAAAGCCTTGGTATATGTATGTATATTAATTTTTTGTCCATTTGTTTGGGTTAACTCAACCCACAAACTATCATATGCATCCTGTTTCACTTTCTCTAAAACACAAGCATGAACATTGTTTTTAACGTACAACAGAACACCCCCACCTTTCTTGTGGTTTCTATCCTGATGAAAGTGTTTAAATCCCGCAATATTAAATTCAGCTTCGAACTCTGTACCATTTAACCATGTCTCAGTTATTCCTATCATATCAAGATTTTCGCTTTTGACATACGCCTGTATTTCTTGAAATTTGTTCCTAATACTACGAGCATTAAAGTACATGGTTTTAAGAAACTCGTGATTATTTCTTTGTGACACATTTTGAGTTTCAATATCATGTCTTACATTATCATTTTGTTTTTTATTTATACCTTGCTCTATATTATTATTTGGTCCTTCATTGACATTCAATGCCTCATTAACATTTCTCCCATCAAAATTAACATTTCCCCCATCACGGACATCTGGTCGATCACGGTCATCCGATCTCTTTTGTACATTTTGTCCCCCTACGTCACCGTGATTCATGCCAGCCTCTCGTCGTTCATTGACATTATGTCCGGCGTCCCTTCCTAAAATTATATTTTGTTTTCCAGTGACATTATATCCTACCATGATATTTTTTACTCCACTATAATTACATCCCATCGTGATCTTTTGTCTTCCACTGTCATTACATCATATCATGATATTTTGGCCTTCATTGACATTCTGTCCGGTATCCCTTCCTAAAATGATATTTTGTCCTCCACTGACTATATCCTACCGTGATATTTTCTCCTCCATTATCATTACATCCTATCGTAATATTTTGTCCTCCACTATCATTACTTCCCATCGTGATTTTTTGTCCTCCACTGTCATTACATCCCATTGCGACATTTTGTCGTATGACATTACATCCTAATGTAACATATTGTCCTCTAGCGACATTATATCCTAAAATTATATTTTGTCCTATACTGGCACATTGTTCTACATTAATGCTATACTCTACACTGTTTTCCCAAGTACATTCTATTTCCCCTTCCCTTTGGGCTTCTACCCTAAAAAAGGAGCTAATTCATTACAAACTCCCACAATGAGGTTTGTAAGAACATCTTTGCCTCTGCGGGTAAGGTGGATCCCATCAGAAGCGTAAAGGTCATGGGGCCTAGAAAAGAGATACCAAGGATCAAGAAAGTGGTATCCCAATTGTGTGCACAACTGCGATATCCTATCATTGATCCCTATGGCTCTACTGTTCCAACACGAGCCTGCGTAGATCCACGGGAGGATCCCACAGACTACGTGACGGCTCCCACGTTCCTTCATCTCCTGAAGGAGGACCTTGTAATTCCGAACAAGCTCCTCTGATCTCACCCTACCTATATCGTTACTTCCCATATGAACAATCGTAACTGTGTTCTTCCGTCCTTGCTACCTGATGGACTGGGTACAATCAGCGATCCCACGGCCCGGTTGACATACAAGCTTGGAACGTCGCTTAGTCTTCCGCTGCAGGATGTTTCATTGCCTCGCACCATGGAGTCCCCCACCACCAAGAACTCCTGGTTTTCAGCCACTTCATCCTCCAGTAAAGCAAAACGATTGGCTAGAGCCAGTGGTTTCTCCACAGGGCACACGTCTACCGAACGCGGGCTCGACAAACGGGACCCCACAGAGCGCCACTCGCTCACGGCAGTGACAGTAGGGGAAGAAGTGGAACACTCTTTGGATTGTGGGGAGGCACTCTTCTCACGGAGCGCACTCCTGAGAAGACGAATTTCCTCCACACATCCTGAGACGGACCTCTAGGTTTACGCAACCTTCACAAGCCATTTCGCTCCTCCTTCAGCAATAAAAACGGCAAAGAAAAAATACAAATCAACAAGAAAATCAAAGCGGTCTCTAATAAACTAAATACGCGAAGCTTACTCTACTTACCTTATACTATTTCTCCTTCCTTTGGATTACAGTAACAGAAAACTGTTTTGAATTTGAATAGAACACTACACTTTATCTTATATCTGTAACTGTATAGCGCTATACGTATACAATTACAAAAACACAACACAATCACTTAACACTATTCAGAGATATAAATTTCACAGGTATTCGCTAGCTGGTGTCTGTGCAGAATGAGGTCCATTGAAGGTGTGTGAATCCTGATTTAGTTTCTTGAACTCTTAGTTGTGTAAAGATGTATTCTACTTGTAGGATATATTTTAAATATTGTGAAGTTAGAAGAAGCTTGGGGACAATACCTAAGATCTTGCCACATTCTCTGACATAGTACTCTAGGTCTTCATCTTTGCACTTATTGGTCACCTGAGTTAAATGAGCTTTTTCAGAACTGAAAGCTTCATCCAAATCAAACAACTCTAGTGATGGATGTGGTAATTCCCGGAAAGATGGTGGAAACACTGCAGGTTGTAAAGGTGGAAATGGAGTTTCAATTGTGTATAGGCATTGATTGCAGATGGAACAAGATGCATATATATATGAATGCCAACTTTGAAAAAATTGAGTGTAGTCAGTGGGTACCTCATCTGACATTGAAGAAAGGTCTTGTGTCATAGTTTGATATCTGGATCATCAGCATCAATCTGATTTAATTTGAAGTCCCTAGCAGTAAGGAATTGAAAGATTACAGCTTTAATTTGACTGTTTTACTATTCTCTTCTATGTCAAGGTAGTCTGTGAACATGTGACCTGAACCAAATCACAGCAACATGGCCTCCTTTGCCTGGATGTTCGTAAAATACACATACTGGTCTGTTAAGATCTAAATATGATAATTGGAAATCAAGGATATAGATTGAGATGGAACTGTACATGACTTTTTGTCTAGGTATGTTAGAAAATTAGAGAATATGAGACAGGACTCCACTAGCATTGCTTCTTTCCTGTATACTACAATTAGGTAAATACACACACACCAGGGATTTAATTCTTATGAGAGGGTGGCCAAATTCAAGCACACATCTTCATGCACATTAACCACTTCAGTACGGGACTTAAATCTCGCGGGCAGCAGCCAATGCCAGCCGCATGACGTCACGTAATAATATTCGCATCATAAAATATAGTCGCCGCTTATATCGATCGTTCTCTCTTTCACCCGCGAATTTTGAAAACCACAGAGAATGGGATTCAGGGCGCATTTGGGAGAATGTAAAAACACAGGGGCGACTACAATAAATATAATCAAGACGCCGATATGGCAGCGTCGCGAATCCACTTGCTCCTCATGACGCCTACGTGTGCGGCGCCGTATGGAAGGGGTTAAAGTCAGAATAACCCTCTTCCCATACATATAAGCATGCAGTCTAATGTGGAGGTTAGGGACAGAATAATTTCCAAGTTCCCCCCTACCCATGACTTAAAGAAGGAAAGAGAGTCAGAAAGAAGAAATTTAAATATGTTTGAGATGAAATCTCTTAAAAGTATGGTGAAGGTTACGAGAATGGATAGTGAGAAATGAGGTGAAAAGAAGAACGTGAGAATCGAGAGAGTACTGGCAGGTAGGGCTGATCAAACATTATTAGGGTGGTTCAGGCACATGAAAAGTATGAGTGAATAAAGATTAGCAAAAATGAGTGTGAAAAACAGAGGTGGATGGATGGGATGAAAGAGGCTTAGAGCAAGAGGAGAATGTCTCTTGAGCAAGGAAAGGAGAAGTCTGGGGATAGATGTGAGTGGAGAATGGTTGTATATGGATCATAATTTGATGCAGGTGAGAGGGATTTCTCTCTATCTTCTCTATTTTTCACAGGAGAGGATGAGGAGGGAGGGTCGTTGTGTGAATGAGGTGGCTGCCGCTGCTGTGGATGTGCTGTGTCGTAGTGCATTGCTTCTGACCTGGGCAGTGGGGAGGAGACAGGGATGACCATTCATCCATGAAGAACTAAGAGAAGAGGGAAACAAATGGGTGATATATGGGATTGGGATGGGTACATCTCTTGTCTGGCTACTTCCCTTGTAAGAGGGCCCTTTGTATATGGAAAGTGTATAGATACATTGTGCCAGTGATAGCACTCTGAAGTATGCTGCATTCTACAATGTTATACTGGTGCATAACCCAACCCCTATATTCACATTAATTCTTATCGAGAAAATAGATTTAAATTAGACAATATTTACAATGTGCAAGACCACAGACCATGAACCTTGCATATAAAGAAAAGTAGCTTTTTCTTTGTATGAACTAACATTACAATACGACATAACCCTCCCATTCAGAGTTGCTCATGCAAGTTTTGATACCCTCACATGATGATGATATTTGTCCAACATCTCATGCTAAATTTGATAAAATGTTATGCATTCTAGGTGCTTTATGGATGTCTAATTGAGAACAAGACAGAGAACTTGCAGGTGCAAACATCCATTTGCTCCTGTTTGTGCACTCTCACCCGTCTTCTTACGACAAGAATTGCCCACTACAAGGAACTACATCTTCTGTCTCCGAGCTATCAGGTATTCCTGTCCATTCTTGAATAATAGTGAAATTGTATATCAAATTCAGATAGTATTCTTGTTAGTATTTATTCTAACTCTGTTCTCCTAGAATTAGGAGTGGAGGAGGAATGGGGATGGTTCAAGGAGGGAGTCATATGGTGTGCAAAGATGGTGTGTGGAACAAGAAGGATGGGAGGAAATAGAAGGAAGGGTAGTGAGTGGTGGGATTAGGAGGCAAAGAAAGTTGTAGAAGAGAAGCAAGTATTCACTGGTTGGTTGCAAAATAGGATGAGAGAATCATATGAGAGGTACAAAGAAAAGAAAAGAGAAGAAAAAGAAGTAAAGCATAAGATAAAGGAGGCAAAGAGAAGAGCAGGTATGAAATGGGGTAAGAGTATGACAGAAAATTTTGAAAGTAATAAAAAGATGTTTTGGAAAGAAATTAAGAGAGGAAGAGGCGGCAAATCAAGTAGAGAAGAAAAGGTAAAAAGTGCAGATGGAGAGACGATAATGGAAGAGACACCAGTAAGAGGAAGATGGGCAGAGTATTTTAGGGACTTGCTAAATGTGAAGGAGGATAGGGACAGAAAGGTAGTTGCAATGGAAAGCACTAAGAAAATGACCATGATGAGTGAGGAAAATGGAGGGGAAATAAGGAAAGATGAGGTGAAGCAGTTGTTAAAATGATGAGAGCAGGTAAGGCACCTGGGTTGGATGGGTGTCATGCAGTGTCTAAAAAAGGGAGGTACAGTGATGGTGGATTTGTTGGTAAGGTTATTTAATGTTTGTTTAAAAGAGGGTAGAGTGCCAGAGGACTGGAGATGTGTCTGTATAGTTCCATTTTATAAGGGAAAGGGGGACAAGTGTGAGTGTAGTAGTTTCAGAGGGATCAGTTTGTTGAGTTTAGTTGGGAAGGCTTATGAGAGGGTTTTGATTGAGAGGATTAGGAGAGGAAGAGAGGGAGTAATTGGTGAGGAACAATGTGGGTTTAGGACAGGTAGGAGTTGCATGGATCAGATTTTTGTGGTAAGATGGTAAGACAGATATGTGGGAAAGCTTTAGGAAAAAGTAAGGATGTGTTTTGACCCTTTATAGATTTGGAAAAGGCTTATGACAGAGTAGACAGGAAGGAACTGTGGGAGGTATCGCAGATATGTGGGATAGGATGAAAGCTGTTGAGAGCAGTCAAGAGCTTTTACAAGAGTAGTAGAGCCTGAAGCAGGGCAGCAGATGAGATGCAGGGATTACTTGTCATCCAGGAGGTGATAAGAGGGAGGGAAAAGGGTGGAGGGGAGTGGAGTATGTTAGGGATGGAATGGGTGGGAGTTGTTGTTGTTGTTGTCGTTCCCTAGACTGTCTGTCCGAGCAGTCCCGTCTCCCCAAGGAAGGCCACAGCCGAAACTGGGTTTACCCACAAATCCTTTATAGAGTGTATGTTGTGTTGTTTGCGTGCATGATTGTGTATAATGCAGTCTTCCATTATGTGTTGTATGGTATGGGGTGAAGTGTTACATCCTGGGCAACTGTTCACAACACGGTCGTCCAGCCTCTTCTGGTAGCTTAGAAGTGCTGGGTGGTGACCGCATCGCAGTCTGGCCAAGTGGACTCTGTCCTTACGTGGGAGAGAGGATTCAGAAGGGTGGCATGCAGCAGTGTGTTGTCTTTTAGTGTGTTAATGGAGCGGTGAGTGATATGATTATGAATATGTTTCCGGAGGCTGGTATTTGGTGGTTGTGGAGGAAGAGAAGAGAGTATCTGTGTGTAATAAAGGTCTATGGGTGTAGTTTTAATGTTTCTTGGTGTGTGTGGGTGTTCTGCTATGTAGTGTAGCGGGTGTGATGTGTTTGTGGTGGCTGCAGCAAGTGTTTGTGTGCCTCTCATGTCGAGGTGGTCCTTGACTTTGAGGACTTTTGTTTCATGGTGTAAATGGTCTGTAGGTGATGTATTTGTGCAGCCTGTAATTGTTTTTAGGGCTTTGTTTTGTATGATTTGAAGGGTGTTGTGGTGTGTCTCACTGAGATTAGGAGCCCATGCAGGACTCGCATAATTCATCACTGAGCGTATGCATTGTTTGTATATTGTTATATTAGTTTCTTTGTTTTGTCCAAATGTTGTTCCAGTGATTGACTTAAGTGCGTTAAGTCTAGGTGTGCATTTGTTTTTTATGTTTGTGAGGTGTTGTTTGAAAGACATGGATGTATCGTATGTTACACCAAGAATTTTGGGTGTGTTTGTGTGTGGTATTAGAGTGTTGTTGATGTAGAGATGAGGTATGTATTTGTGTTCTTTTGTCCAGTTGGTGAGAAGTGTTGCTGTAGATTTGGTTGGAGCTATTTTGAGTCTGTTTGTGATGAACCATGTGTTGAGTGTGTCAAGGTAAGGCTGGATTATTTCTGCAGCTTTGTCTGTGTTACGATGTGTGCATGTGATTGTTATGTCGTCTGCGTAGGAAGAGATTTGTATTTCTGAGGTGTCTGGCGTGGGTGGGAGTTGTTTATTATGCCTTTGTTTTTTGGCTACCTCCCTTATAAAGGGGAAAAAAGCCTTTGGTATATGTATGTATTTACCTAGTTGTATTTTACGGGATGGGAGCTATACTCGTGACCCGTTTTCATATCTCTCCACATCCAGTTTATTCTTGAACTCGTGTATAGTTCTGGCATTCACTGTTTCACTGTTTAGTTTGTTCCAGACATTGATCACTCTGTGCAGGAAACTGTTCTTTTTCAGGTCTCTTCTGTAACTGTCCTTCTTTAGCTTCTTATCGTGTCCTCTTGTTTCTCTCTTGTCCCATTTCAATAGGTCATCTCTATCGAGTACTTCCATCCCTTTCATAATTCTGAAGATGGTCAACAATTCGCCTTTTTCCCTTCTCTGCTCCAATATTGACAGCTGTAATTTCTCCAGTCTTTGTTCATATGTCAAATTTGATAGTGTGGGTGCCATCTTTGTCGCCGCTCTTTGGATTCTTTCTAATTTCTTTGTGTTTTTCTTTGTGCTAGGTGCCCACATTGATATAGCATATTCTAGTTTCGGTCTTATCAATGTAGTAATTATTTTCTTAACCATCTCTTCATCCATGTAATCGAAGGCCACTTTCATTGATCTTAATAAGTTGCAAGTCTCTCCAAATAATTTATTTACATGTTTGTCAGGTGTCAAGTCACTTGAGATGATTACTCCTAGGTCCCTCTCTGAGTTTACTTTCTTTACCTCTTTCTTTCCAATTGTATATTTTCCTGAAACTCTATTTTTGCCTCTTCCAAATTCCATTATGCTACATTTCTTGATGTTGAAGTTCATCTCGTATTTCAGGCTCCATTCCCATACTTTATCCAGGTCATCTTGCAGCGAGCGATCTGCAATCTTCTGTTTTCACTCTCTTGAGTAATTTGGCATCGTCAGCAAAAAAATTTATGTAACAATTTACTCCATCCATATCATTTATGTATATGGCAAACATTAAAGGAGCCAAAACAGCCTTGTGGGACGCCACTTTTTACACCTTCCCATTTCGAACTTTTGTCTCTAAGTACCCCTCTCATTTTTCTCCCAGTTAAGAAGTCCTTCACCCATTCCAATAGTTTACCTTGAATTCCTCCTATTTTTTCAATTTTACTTATTAATTTTTTGTGTGGTACCTTGTCAAAAGCTTTCTGCAAATCCAGGAAGGCGCAGTCTGCCCATCCATCTCTTTCTTGTATTATCTCAATTAGTCTCGAGTAAAAGCAGATTAGATTTGTGGTGCACGATCTTCCACTTCTAAAACCAAATTGTTTGGGGTTTATTATTTTATTTTCTTCCAAGTGTTTGGTCCATCTGTTCCTGATAATCTTTTCGCATATTTTTGCTACTGTGCTTGTGAGGGACACCGGTCTAAAGTTTGTAGGATCTTCCCTGTTTCCTCCTTTGTGTATTGGTACTATGTTTGCATCTTTCCAATCTTGCGGTACCTTTCCCTCTTTTAATGAGAAGTCTATTATCTTGTGTAGTTTATCTGTCAGTTCGTCTATACACTCTTTCAATATCCAATTTGCAATTTCATCTGGTCTGTGTGACTTTCTGACATCTAGGCTTTTTATTTGGTCTCTTATTTCCCTCTGTGTTATTTTTATTTCCTTCATCATGGGTGAACTTTCTAGTTGTTTGTCCTCCCGGGGTTGTGAGCTCTCAATTGTAAAAACAGACCTGAAATGTCTGATCATAACTTCTGCTATCTCTGTGTCATGTATGTACTCTCTATCTCCTTCACGCAATTTTACTATATCATCCTTATCCTTTAGTTTGTTGTTTATATATCTGTAAAAGAGTTTTGGTTGATCCTTACATTTGTCTATGATATCCCTTTCATATTCTCTTTTTTCTTTCCTGCATATGTTTACATATTCGTTTCAATTTTTTTTTTTATATATGTTTGCCATTTAGATGTTTTCCTGTCTTTTTTCCATTTTTTCCAAGCTATATCTCTCCTGGCTTTAGCCTCACTACATCTTTTGTTGAACCAACATTATATATAAATTTCTTTCTGTTTCTATGTGGGGCGCCCCTACGGACCAGAGCCACACATCATTTTGTCTGTGATAGAGGAAAACTCTGTTCATAGAGAAATTATGACACTTTTATACTATGACTGTCCCTCTGTTATGCTGTTCCCCAACCCCTTGTTACTGTTCTGTACAATATCTCTGAATATTCATTTCCTTTTTTGCCTACCTACCCTGTGGAGGGGGAAAAGAATACTGCCACCAAGTATTTCCCCTTGGATTGTAAGAGGTGAGAAAAAAGGGACGGGGATTGGGACCAGGCATCCTTCTCCCTGTAGCCCCACAGGGGACATTCCTAAAAAAAGTAAAGGCAAAAGAGGGTCTAGGAGTTTTCCGACCAGCACCCTAAGGTTTGGGTCTTTTAATGTGCGTGGATGTGGTACAGATGAGAGTAAAAAGGAAGAGATAGGTAGTATGTTTGTGAGAAGAAAGATGGATGTGTTGGCTTTGAGTGAAACCAAGTTGAAAGGGAAGGGCGAGTGTAAGTTTGGGAGTGTAAGTGGGAGGTTATCAGGATTGAAGAGAGGGCGAGTGAAGAGATAGGTAAATGGGTATTGGAGTAGAAGGAGGTTTCTTCAAGGATAATTTGGATGAAGGTGAAACTGGAGAAGGAGATGTGGGTTTTTGTAAGTGCATATGGGCCTGGTAGTGAAGAGTGTAAAAGAAAGGGAGGCTTTTTGGATAGATTTAAATGAGTGCATAGAGGGATTAGGGAGATATGTCAATGTAATAGTACTGGGAGACCTTAATGCTAGGGTAGGAAATGATCCAATTGAAGGAGTGGTTGGGAAATGTGGAGTTCCAGGAAAGAATCATAGTGGAGAATTGTTGGTGGAGATGTGTCTAGAGAGTTGATGATAGCAAATACAGTGTTTCGGAAGAAAGTCAAGCATAAGTACACATAGGAGAGGGTGGTGGAAGGAAGGGTGGTAGATAGAGCATTAATGGATTATGTAGTGGTAGATAGGATTATGATAGGAAGAGTTAAGGATGTACATGTGCTAAGGGGGAATATCAGATCATTTTTTGGTGGAAGGTAAGTTGAGAGTGGAGGATAGATGGAGAAAGAGGAAAAGGACAAAAGGTAGGGAGGTTCTTATAGTGAACTCTTTAAATGAAAAGGAGAAGGAGTACAAGAAGAAGCTGAGGGAGTGAAGGATAGAGTAGAACTAGGAGTGAAGGAGGAATGGGGATGGTTCAAGGAGGGAGTCACAAAGTGTGCAAAGATGGTGTGTGGAACAAGAAGGACAGGAGGAAATAGAAGGAAGGGTAGTGAATGGTGGGATGAGGAAACAAAGAAGGTTGTAGAAGAGAAGAAGCGAGCTTTCACAGATTGGTTACAAAATAGGATGAGGGAGTCATATGAGAGGTACAAAGAAAAGAAAAGAGAAGTAAAGCAAAAGGTAAAGGAGGCAAAGAGGAGAGCAGATGTGAAATGGGGTAAGTGTATGACAGAAAATATTGAAAGTAATAAAAAGATGTTTTGGAAAGAAATTAAGAGAGGAAGAGGAGGCAAATCAAGTAGAGAAGAAAAGGTAAAAGGTGCAGATGGAGAGATGATAATGGAAGAGAAGGCAGTAAGAGGAAGATGGGCAGAATATTTTAGGGAGTTGCTAAATGTGAAGGAGGATAGGGAGGGAAAGATAGCTGCAATGGGAAATACTAAGAAAATGAGAGTGATGAGTGAGGAAAATGGAGGAGAAATAAGGAAGGATGAAGTGAAGGCAGTTGTTAAGATGATGAAAGCAGGTAAGGCACCTGGTCTAGATGGATGCCATGCAGATTGTCTAAAAAAAAAGGAGGTACAGAGATGGTGGACTGGCTGGTGAGGTTATTTAATGTTTGCTGGAGAGAGGGTAGAGTGCCGGAGGACTGGAGGAATGCCTGTATAGTTCCACTTTATAAGGGAAAAGGGGACAAGTGTGAATGTAGTAGTTTCAGAGGGATTAGCTTGTTAAGTGTAGTTGGGAAGGCTTATGGGAGGATCTTGATTGAGAGGATTAGGAGAGGAACAGAAGGAGTAATTGGTGAGGAACAGTGTGGATTTAGGACGGGTAGAGGTTGTGTAGATCAAATTTTTGTGGTAAGACATATAAGTGAGAAAGCTATAAGAAAGGGGAAGGATGTTTTTTTTAGGCTTTTATGGATCTGGAAAAGGCTTACGACAGGGTAGACAGAAAGGCACTGTGGGAGGTTTTGTGGATATATGGGATAGGAGGAAAGCTTCTAGGAGCTGTCAAGAGTTTTTACAAGAGTAGTAGAGCTTGTGTCAGGATTAGAAATGGAGAGAGTGAGTGGTTCGAGGTAAAGGTGGGACTTCGTCAAGGATGCGTTATGTCGCCCTGGCTGTTCAACTTCTATATGGATGGGGTAGTGCGAGAGGTAAATGCAAGGGTGGTGGCTCAGGGATTACCTTACCTTACCGTCATGCCATATCCTCTTGGACTTCGGCAACCATGGAGCACCACCGTTCACGGTCCCTAGTCACTTGTAACAGCTGTGCTGGTTTGAGTTGTTTTCCCGTCACCCTCATCAGCCCGTCCATATACTTCTCCCTCTGCTTTCCTCTTGCTCTCCTTCCCTCCACCATTCCCGTCATCACCAACTCTTCCAACCCTTCCCTCCGCATTATATGTCCTAAGAATTGCAACTGTCTTTTCCTTATTGTTGTCATCAATTCCCTATCTGTCTCCATTTCTCTCAATACTTCTTCATTTGTTTTCTTTGCTGTCCATGGTACTCTTAATACTCGTCTCCATATCCACATTTCTGCTGCTTCTAAGTTTTCCTGCAATTTTTTGCTGATTGTCCACGCTTCTGAACCATATAATAGTGTTGACCATATAAATGTTTTAACTGTTCTTCTCCTTATATCTGTAGACATTTTCTTGTTTGTTAAAACCCCTTTCCTTTTCTGAAACGTGCTTTTAGCTATCGCTATCCTTTATTTTATTTCTTTTTCACATCTACAATCTTATGTCAATATGCTTCCCAGGTACAAAAATTTGGTTACTTGTTCTATTCTTCTCCCTGCTATTTGTACTTGCACTCTTGGTGGATCTGTTTTACTGGCCACTAGTATTTTAGTTTTCCCCATATTTACATTTAAACCTTTCTCCTCACTAGCTCTAACGGTTACATTCAATAGATATTGCAGTTTTTCTTCTGAGTCAGCCACCATACCGTGTCATCAGCATATCTGATATGATTTATATTATATCCTCCAATTTTAATCCATTCCATTCCCTCTAATTCCTTAAGGATCATCTCCCCATATAAATTAAATAAATCTGGAGACATAACACAGGGATTGGAGATGGTTAAAGAAAATGGAGAAAACTGGGAGGTGAGCCAGCTGTTGTTTGCGGATGACACTGCGCTTGTGGCAGGATCGGAGGAGGGATTGAGGAAGTTGGTGGCAGAGTTTGGGAGAGTGTGTGATAGAAGAAAGCTAAAGATAAATGTGGGTAAAAGTAAGGTGATGAGATGTTCAAGGGGTGAAAGTGGCAGCAGACTGGAAGTGAGCATTAACCCCTTCCATACGGTGCCGCACACGTAGGCGTCATGAGGAGTAAGTGGATTCGCGACGCTGCCATATCGGCGTCTTGATTATATTTATTGTAGTCGCCCCTGTGTTTTTACATTCTCCCTAATCTGCTCTTAATCCCATTCTCTGTGGTTTTCAAAATTCACAGGTGAAAGAGAGAACAATCGATATAAGCGGTGACTATATTTTATGATGCGATTATTATTACGACACGTCATACGGCTGGCATTGGCTGCTGCCCGGGAGATTTAAGTCCCGTAGAGAAGTGGTTAAGGGAGAGCGACTGGAGGAAGTGGATAGTTTTAGATACTTGGGTGCAAATGTGTCAGGAAAAGGCGGAGTGGAGGTGGAGGTAGAATGTAGATTGAGAGAAGCGAGTAAATGCCTTGTTGGATTAAAAAGTGTAATGAGGAATAGACATTTGGGAATGGATGCTAAGAGGAGACTGTATGAAGGAGTGATTGTACCAACAGCACTGTATGGGGCAGAAACATGGAACATAAGAGAGGAAGAGAGAAGGAGTTTGAATGTGTTTGAGATGAGGTGTCTGAGAAGTATGATGGGGGTTACTAGGCTAGATAGAGTGAGAAATGAGGAGGTGAGGAAGAGAACAGGGGTGGAAAGGGAGTTAGGAGATAGGGTAGATGAAAGAGTATAAGCATGGTTTGGACACATGGAAAGAATGAGTGAAGAAAGACTAGTAAAAGAGGTATGGAAAGCAGATGTGGAGGGAGTGAACATGAGGGGACGTCCTAGGATGAGGTGGATGGATGGGGCGAAGGGGGCTTTGGGGAAGAGGGGAATGTCTGTTGAGGAAGGGCAGGAGAGGACAGAAGACAGGGGTGAATGGAGAATGGTTGTATATGGATGATGTTGTGATGCATGAGGTGTAATGGGCGGGGGATGGGGGGTGAGGTAGTATATGTGACCAAAATTTGACGCAGCCCGAAGGGATTTTCTCCCCGTCTTCTCCTTTTATGCATGGGGGGGATGGAGAGGGGGGGTCGCCTTGCTGTGGATGTACTGTGTCTTGTGACACTGCTTCTGACCCAGGGCAGTGGACAGGGTGCAGGGATGACCCGTCATCTGGGAGGTGCTAAGATGAAAGGAAGGGTGGAGGGGTGTGGAGTGTATTCAGGGATGGAATGGGTGGGAATGATTTTATGCCTTTTCCTTTTTGGCTACCTCCCTTGTAAGGGGAAAAAGCCTTGGTATATGTATGTATGTTTCTTTTTTGGTACATATTTGTTAACTCCCGCTTTTTAATTTTCTTTAAATATGTTCCATTTGTCATCCATATTTGTTTCCTCTTTAGAGAACCTATCCCAATTTGCATTTTGGAAAAATTTCCTTAGTTTTACAAAGTTCTTTTTGTTGTACGCTGTACATAAATCTTCCTTCTCTATGTTTATTATTTCTATCTATGTTCTGTTCTTTCAATTCAAACTATTAGTATATGGTCGCTTTTTCTAATTGGTGTTTTATACTCTATTCTGTTCACAATATCTGGTTCAGAGGTTAATATTAGGTCTAGTTTTGATGGTTTCTCATTGTTTCTATATCTAGTATTCTCCTTAACCCATTGTGTTAGTGTATTAACCCCTTCGATACGATGACGCCTACGTAGGCATCATGAGGAGCAAGTGGGTACGCGAGGATGCCGATGTCGGCGTCTTGATTATATATATTGTAATTGTACCTGCGTGACCCCCATATTCTGTAAACTGGCTTCATCATATTTTCTATGGTTATCAAAATTCACGAGTGAAAGAGAATGAGCAATACAGCGGTAACTTTATTTTTTATAATGCGAGTATTGTGACGCAACATCGCACGTCTGGCAGCTAATGCTGCCCACGAGATTTTGGCCCGTATTGAAGGGGTTAAATGGTCATATCTAGTAGCCTGTTGCTCCAGAGTTCATCTCCCCTTTTAACTGTCATTTCTGGTCCTGGAGCCACAGTGTCTACGTCATGGGACCACCCCTCAACCCTTTGTTATTTCTTCCAATAATTTGGAATGTTCACTATCTGGCCATGCATGGGTTTTTGGTGGTACATACACTACTACAAATTTTCTGCTTTTCATCTTTTTGTTGGCAATTTTAATCATAATTACTTCTTTATTCCCTGACCTTTGATTATCTTTGTCACATTTAAACCTTTTTTGGTCAGTATCATGACACCTCCTCCTTGCTTATCAGTTGTTTTTTGCCCAGTGGTTATATAAACCATGTCCCACTATGCTTGTTAATAGCGGTCCTTTCAGTTTTGTCTCTACTATGCCCATGATGTCAGGTTTTTCTGTCTCTAGATAGTCATTTAGTTCATTGATTCTAGAAATCATACCATCGATGTTTGTGTATGCCACTTTTATATTCATATTTTCTTTTCTTTTTTGGTTTAGGTTTCCATTTTTTGATGTACCATTTTTTCAGTAGTAGAGCCTGTGTTAGAATCAGAAATGGAGAGGGTGAGTGGTTTGAGGTATTTACCTAGTTGTATTTTGCGGGAAGGGGAGCTACGCTCGTGGTGTCCCGCCTTTGTATCTCGCAGTGTCTAGTTTGCTTTTAAACTCATGAATGGTTTTTACGCACACTATTTCCTTGTCCAGTTTGTTCCAAGTGTCTACCACTCTATGTGGAAAACTGTTTTTCTTCAGCTCTCTTCTGTAGCTATGTTTTTTTTATTTTCTTTCCATGTCCTCTTGTGCTTCTCCTGTCCCAATTTAACAAGTCCTCTTTATCAAGTATTTCTGTGCCTTTCATGATTCTGTAGATGGTCAGTAGGTCACCTCTCTCTCTTCTTTGCTCCAGAGTCGGTAAATATAGTTTAGCCAGTCTCTCCTCATATGACAAGTTTGTGAGTGCAGGTGCCATTTTTGTTGCTGCTCTCTGGCTTCTTTCTATTTTCTTTATATTCTTTTTGGTACTGGGTGACCACAATGTCGCCACATATTCTAGTCTAGGCCTTATCAGTGTGACCAATATTTTTTTAAATAATTTCTTCGTCCAAATATGTAAATGCCACTTTTATTGATCTTAGCAAGTTGTAGGTTTCTCCAACAATTTTGTTTATCTGCTTGTCATAGGACAAGTCATTGGAGATGATTACACCCAGATTTTTTTGGATCCCTCCTTTACCTCCTTGGTTCCAATTTTATATTGTCCTGATATTCTGTTTTTGCTTTTACCAAACTCCATTATGCTACACTTATTAATATTGAAGTCCACCTCCCATTTCTGACTCCAGTTCCATACTTTATTCAGGTCTTCCTGCAGTGATTCGCAATCCTCTTCAGTTTTTACTTTCATTAACAGTTTGGCGTCATCAGCAAAGAAGCTCATGTAACATTTCACATCCTCATCCATGTCATTCACATAATTAGCAAACATTATTGGAGCTAGTATAGATCCTTGCGGTACTCCACTGATCACCTCTTTCCAATCTGAATATTTTTCTCTGAGCACTACTCTCATCTTTCTACCAATCAGGAAGTCCTCCATACGGATGTTTAGAACATTCTTGGTTCTCGGAGCGGGGCTGGGAGTGAGGTCTGGGTCACGGAAGGTAATATGCATACCTTAGGTCAGGTCAATTTGGGGTGAGGGCCCAACAGTCAGGTCAGCGATTTAAAAGAAATGTATAGCAATCAAACTGATCTAATTATTAATGCACAAAACACATTTATCCCCCTAAAACCACTACGGAAAAATAGTAATACTCCCAAATGGATGACGGACAGATTGAAACATGAGATCGGAATGAAAAGAGGACTTTACGTAAAAATATAAAACGGGGAATCACACCTTAGATCAAGATACAACGAAATGGCAAAGCTGGTTAAAAGAAATACACGTTCAGCGAAACGTAATTATGAAATCAAGGTTGCCAGTGAAGCAAAATCCAACCCAAAGGGTTTCTTTCACCTCTATAGAACAAAAAACAAAGAAAGAATAGGACCAATTAAAAATGAAGAAAATGTCAAGATAGAATCGGAAGAAAAAATGAGTGAGGAGTTTAACAATTATTTTCTATCGGTGTTTACTAATGAGAGGTTAGATAAAGTGCCTGACTGCGATCTGATTTTCAGAGGGGATGAAGAAAGTAGTCTAATATCAGCATTAGTAAAGAAGAAGTAATCAAGCAGATTGACAGACTTAAAGCTACAAAATCTCCGGGTCCAGACAAAATTTTTCCAAGAATGCTTAAGGGGACCCCTCGCCCAAATTTTTTTTTTCTGAAGGATCTTGCTGATTTTTTCTGTGTGATATCTAGGTCTGAGAAAACCTTCACAGCATGAGTTTTATTCAGATCTGACGAGTAGTTTTTTATTTTTTAATGCATACATACATATACCAAGGCTCTTTCCCCCTTCCAAGGGAGGTAGCCAAAAAGGGAAAGGCATAAAAACACTCCCACCCATTTCAATCCTAAATACACTCCACACCCCTCCCACCCTTCCTCTCATCTGAGCACCTCCTGGATGACGGGTCATCCCTGCACTAAAAAATACCATATTTTTGGGCTTTCAAATCCTATCTCCTCTTACAATTTTTATTCGATGTCTTTCATTTTACAGCAAAAGAATCTTCTACATATATAAAAAAACAAAATAGAAAGCTTTTTTTAATATCTTTGTTTAACGCCGAGGAAAAAATATATAAAAAAAATTATCGAAAAAACCCGCAAAATTTTGACTTTGACACGTTATTAAAAAAGATTTATTTAACATGCAAAAAAACTCTATTTAATTTTTTGTCATTTATCTAGCTATTAATAGAGACCTCATATGCAAAAATCGGTTGAAAATTGAGGGAGGAGATGGTGTGTGGTGTCAAAAACTTAAGTTTTTCAGAAATGAGTGTTAAAGTTTTTTTTTTCTTAGTTTGACTAAATTTTACATTGGACCTCCTAAGACCCATTGAAAACAGGTTCCATTGTATTTTCATGATGATTTTACATCTTTCAAGTAACTCAGGCACTTTGTACCCTCCTACAGTGTAGGATATTATTCACTCAAGGTGAGGGTCTCATAAGCCGCCACCTCACTCTTTGTCGCAAAGTTTGAGTTCTTGGTCTAGAATGACCCAGCAAGGTAGTCTGATTGCTGGGATTCAGCTCTCTTTCTTTTCTTGGGTTTCCTTTCTGGTGTTGGAACAGGCTCTTGCTGCATCAGGGACATCACTGTGAGGTTTGAGACTCTAAACCCAAGGTGTTGCAACAAGGAGGCATCCTTGTAGCCACTTGTTAGCAAACAGTTGTTTGCGTAGAGACAACTTGTCTGATATAGGTGTAGAGGACAGAGGATCAGGTGCTGAGGATGTGGATGTAGATGGATGGGAGAGAGCTGCTGGAGGGAGTACTAGTGGTGGTAGCGGAGGTGGTGATAACAAAGTTGATGCTGGGGTTCTTTCTTTCTCCCCTTGAGTTGCTAATGTAGACGTTCTTATCTTCTGCAAGTGTGCCTTTTGTGTGTGCATGGCTAATATCTCAAATATCTCTTCACTGAAAAATAAATGCGAATTTCACACGGCAAATTAGTGAATGTGGCAAGCTAACGTGTACATGTCCTTTACTTTGTAAGGCTCAGGCCACTGCCAGTCGTGCAGGCTGAACTTCCTCACACCACATACTCACGTGCATGCCGGACGTAAGAGAAAACTTTATGAGTGCATCAAACGCAAAACAATAGAGTAAAATATGGTCAAAACGTATGTAAACAATGGTCGTGCGCAGCATGTGGCTGCCGGGGGGAGGGAGGGTAAGCCCTTTAAACCCTTTAAAAATGGCGGTACGATAAAAACACTTTACCAGCATCTAGAGCAAGATCCCTACTATGTATTTATGCAATAAAAAAAAAAATCAAATTTTTCTTAAATCTCGGGGCGGGGGGTCCCCTTAACCCCTTCCATACGGTGCCGCACACGTAGGCGTCATGGACTTAGATCTCGGTGGCAGCAACCAATGCCAGCCGTACGACGTGTCGTAATGATACTCGCATCATAAAATATAGTCACCGCTTATATCGATCGTTCTCTCTTCACCCGTGAATTTTGATAACCATAGAAAATGCGATTACAAAAGAATTAGAAAGAATGTCATTATGGAGGGGCGACTACAATAAATATAATCAAGACGCCGATATGGCAGCCTCGCGAATACACTCGCTCCCCATGACGCCTGCGTGTGAGGCACCGTATGGAAGGGGTTAAGGAGTGTATATTTGAAATCTGCGACCAGTTAACTGAAATATTCAATAAATCGGTAGACAATGGTTTTGTTCCAACTGCTTGGAGGCAGGCAAACATTGTTCCTGTTTTTAAGAAGGGAGATAGATCGTCTATATGCAACTACAGGCCAATCAGTTTGACATCGGTTATAGGAAAAATGCTTGAATCAATAATAGTAAATAGAGTCAGAGAACACATCGAAGGGCATAATTTAATTCGTGATTCACAGCATGGTTTCTCCAAGGGTAAGTCATGTGTGACTAATCTTCTATCCTTTTACACTAAAGTATATAAGGCATCAGATAACAATGAAAATTACGATATTATTTACCTTGACTTTAGCAAAGCGTTCGACAAGGTACCACACCGGAGACTACTAAATAAAATCAAAGCCCATGGCATAGGAGGAAAAGTGTTAGAATGGATTAGAGCTTGGATTAGTAACAGAAAACAGCGGGTCACCATAAATGGAATTAAATCTAGGTGGGGCAATGTTACTAACGGGGTCCCCCAGGGATTGGTTTTGGGTCCCTTATTGTTCATTATGTACATAAACGACTTAGACGATGGGATAAATAGTGATGTTAGGAAGTTTGCGGATGACACTAAAATAGGACGCCTAATTAGGTCAGGAGACGACGCAGAGATTCTGCAGGATGATCTTAATAAATTGTTAACATGGTCAGTGAAATGGCAAATGAACTTCAATATCTCTAAGTGTAGCGTGTTAAACGTAGGGCTACACAACCCTGAAAATAGATACAATTTAGATAACACGTTTTTAGAAAAATCTGAGTGCGAGAGGGACTTGGGTGTTCTGGTGAGTTCGGACCTCAAAACTAGGAAGCAGTGCATTAGTGCCAAAAATAAAGCTAACAGAGCATTAGGCTTCATCGCTAGGACGGTAACGAATAGAAATGCAGACTATGCGGTACAGTTTTGGTCTCCGTCCTACAAAATGGACATCAATTCACTAGAATCAGTACAGAGAAGAATGACCAAAATGATACATGGACTCGGAAATTTGCCTTACGAAGAGAGGCTTAGGCACCTAAACTTACACTCTCTGGAAAGACGTAGAGTGCGGGGTGATCTAATAAAAGTGTTCAAGTGGATCAAAGGCTATAACAAGGGTAAAGCAAACAAGGTCATCATACTAAAACAACAGGGCAGGACTCGCAGTAATGGGTATAAACCGGACAAATTTAGATTTAAGAAGGAAATAGGCAAGAATTGGTTTACTAATAGGGTGGTCGATGAACGGAATAAACTTAGTAATCATGTAGTAAGCGCTGAAACTATCAGTTGTTTTAAAAAACGATTAGACAACTTTATGGATGGGGATGACATGTGGTGATGGATACGGAGCTGCCTAGTGTAGGCCTTATGGTCTTTTGCAGTCTCCTTTATTCTTATGTTCTTATTTCAGTAGGTTTCCTTGTATCCCTCCTATATGTTCGAGTTTCTTTAATAATTTTTTGTGTGGTACTTTGTCAAGCTTTTTGGAAGTCCAGGAAGGCACAGTCAACCCATCCATTCCTTTCTTGCACTATGTCTATTAGTCTTAAGTATGTGATAGAAGAAAGCTAAAGATAAATGTGGGTAAAAGTAAGGTGATGAGATGTACAAGGGGTGAAAGTGGCAGTAGACTGGAAGTGAGCATTAAGGGAGAGCGACTGGAGGAAGTGGATAGTTTTAGATACTTGGGTGCAAATGTGGCAGGGAAAGGTGGAGTGAAAGTGTAGGTAGAATGTAGATTGAGAGAAGTGAGTAAAGGCCTTGGTGGATTAAAGAGTGTAATGAGGAATAGACATTTGGGAATGGATGCTAAGAGGAGACTGTATGAAGGAGTGATTGTGCCAACAGCACTGTATGGGGCAGAAACAAGGAACATAAAAGAAGAAGAGAGGAGTAGTTTGAATGTGTTTGAGATGAGGTGTCTGAGAAGTATGATGGGGGTTACTAGGCTAGATAGAGTGAGAAATGAGGAGGTGAGGAGGAGAACAGGGGTGGAAAAGGAGCTGGGAGATAGGGTTGATGAAAGAGTATTAGGATGGTTTGGACACATGGAAAGAATGAGTGAAGAAAGACTAGTAAAAGAGGTGTGGAAGGCAGATGTGGAAGGAGTGAACATGAGGGGACGTCCTAGGATGAGGTGGATGGATGGGGTGAAGGGGGCTTTGGGGAAAAGGGGAATGTCTGTTGAGGAAGGACGGGAGAGGACAGAAGACAGGGGTGAATGGAGAATGGTTGTATATGGATGATGTGATTGCATGAGGTGGAATGGGGGGTGAGGTGGTATATGTGAGCAAAATTTGACGCAGCCCGAAGGGATTTCTCCCCGTCCTCTCATTTTATGCAATGGGGGGACGGAGAGGGGGGGTCGCCGATTTAATGAAGCGGCCTTGCTGTGGATGTGCTGTGTCTTGCGACACTGCTTCTGACCCAGGGCAGTGGACAGGGTGCAGGGATGACCCGTCATTCAGGAGGTGCTAAGATAAGAGGGAGGGTGGAGGGGTGTGGAGTGTATTCAGGGATGGAATGGGTGGGAATGATTTTATGCCTTTTTCTTTTTGGCTACCCCCCCTTGTAAGGGGGAAAAAGCCTTGGTATATGTATGTATGTATGTAGAAACATATTAAGTTTGTGGTACATGATCTTCCTTGTCTGAACCCAAATTGTCTTGGGTTTATTATATTGTTGTCTTCCAGGTGTTTTACCCATCTATTCTTGATGATTTTCTCACAAATTTTGGCTATAGTGCTTGTTAGTGAGACTGACCTATAGTTAGTTGGTTCTTCCTTGTTTCCTCCTTTATATATTGGTACAATGTTAGCATTTTTCCAGTCTTTTGGTATTTTTCCTTTCTTGGGTGAGCAATTTATTATGTTATGTATTTTGTTTGTTAGTTCTTCTTTGCATTCTTTTAGAATCCAATTTGCAATTCCATCCAGGCCATGTGATTTGCTGACGTCAAGGTTTGATAGGTGTTCTAATATTTCTTTTTGTTCTATTGTTATGTCTCTCATGGGGGGAGATCGCCTTTCATTACCTTTGTTCCAATATTGTGTTTTCTCTCCAGTGAAGATAGAATTAAAGTGATTTTTCATGATTTCAGCCATTTCTAAATCTTCTGTGTATTCTATATTTCCTTGGCGTAGTTTCACCATTTCTTGCTTATTTTTAAGTTTACCATTCACATACATATACATATACCAAGGCTTTTTTCCTCCTTACAAGGGAGGTAGCCAAAAAGGAAAAGGCATAAAATCATTTCCACCCATTCCATCCCTGAATACACTCCACACCCCTCCACCCTCCCTTTCATCTTAGCACCTCCTGGATGATGGGTCATCCCTACACATTGTCCACTGCCCTGGGTCAGAAGCAGTGTTGCAAGACACAGCACATCCACAGCAAGGCCGCTTCATTAAATCAGCGACCCCCCTTCTCCGTCCCCCCATGCATAAAAGGAGAAGACGGGGAGAAATCCCTTCGGGCTGCGTCAAAATTTGCTCACACATACTACCTCACCCCCCATCCCCCTGCCCATTCCACCTCATGCATCACAACAAACCATATACAACCATTCTCCATTCACCCCTGTCTTCTGTCCTCTTTAATCCACCAAGGCATTTACTCGCTTCTCTCAATCAACACTCTACCTCCACCTTCACTCCACCTTTTCCTGACACATTTGCACCCAAGTATCTAAAACTATCCACTTCCTCCAGTCGCTCTCCCTTAACCACTTCAGTACGGGACTTAAATCTCGCGGGCAGCAGCCAATGCCAGCCGTATGACGTGTCGTAATAATAATCGCATCATAAAATATAGTCACCGCTTATATCGATCGTTCTCTCTTTCACCCGCGAATTTTGAAAACCACAGAGAATGGGATTCAGGGCGCATTTGGGAGAATGTAAAAACACAGGGGCGACTACAATAAATATAATCAAGACGCCGATATGGCAGCGTCGCGAATCCACTTGCTCCTCATGACGCCTACGTGTGCGGCACCGTATGGAAGGGGTTAATGCTCACTTCCAGTCTACTGCCACTTTCACCCCTTGTACATCTCATCACCTTACTTTTACCCACATTTATTTTTTAGCTTTCTTCTATCACACACTCTCCCAAACTCTGTCACCAATTTCCTCAATTCCTCCTCCGATCCTGCCACAAGCGCAGTGTTGTCCGCAAATAACAGCTGGCTCACCTCCCATTTTTCTCCATTTTATTTAACCATCTCCAATCCCTGACCCACTACCCTTGCATTTACCTCTCGCACTACCCCATCCATGTATAAGTTGAACAGCCAGGGCGACATAACGCATCCTTGACGAAGTCCCACCTTTACCTCGAACCACTCACTCTCTCCATTTCTAATCCAGACACAAGCTCTACTACTCTCATAAAAACTCTTGACAGCTCCTAGAAGGTTTCCTCCTATCCTGTATATCCGCAAATCCTCCCACAGTGCCTTTCTGTCTACCCCGTCGTAAGCCCTTTCCAGGTCCATAAAGGCCTAAAAAACATCCTTCCCCTTTCCTATAGCTTTCTCACATATCTGTCTTACCACAAAAATGCTCTTTGCATTTATCTATAATATCCTTTTCATGGTTCCTTTTTTCCTCTCTTCTCACTTTAACATACTCACTTCTATAGTTTATAGACTTGCAATTTTCCAGGTTTTTTATCTTTTCTCCACCTTTTCCAAGCTCTGTCCCTTCTGTCTTTTGCCTCACTGCATCTTTTGTTGAACCTGCATTTAATGTACACTTTCGCTTCTGTCTTGGTACGTGCTTATTTACCCTTTCATTGTAATTATCCATCAAGATATTCCGTTTCTCTTCCATTTTTGGAAAAAAAAGTGGCACTTTGCCAGGGATGTGTTGTCGACTTGGTTGTTCAATTTATACTTGGACAGGGTGGTGTGAGAGGTAAAGGCAAGGGTAATGGGTTGGGGTTGGAAATGATTAAAGGACATAGAGAAAAGTGGAAGATAAGCCAGTTGTTGTTTGCTGATGACACTGTGCTTGTAGCAGGATCAGAGGAGGGATTAAGGAAGTTAGTGACAGAGTTTGGGAAGGTGTGCAAAAGAAGGAAGTTGAAGGTAAATGTGGGTAAAAGTAAGGTGATGAGATGTACAAGGGGAGAATATGGCAGCAAATTGGAAGTGAGTATTAAAGGAGAGACACTAGAGGAAGAGGATAGTTTTAGATACTTGGGTGCAAATGTGGCAGGAAAGGGAGGAGTGGAGGTGGAGTTAGAATGTAGATTGAGAGAAACAAGGAAATGCCTTGGTGGATTAAAAAGTGTAATGAGAAATAGACTGGGAATGTATGCTAAGAGGAGATTGTATGAAAGAGTGATTGTCCCTAGAGCACTGTATGGGGCAGAAACATGGAACATAACAGGAAGAGAAGAAGAGTTTAAATGTGTTTGAGATGAGGTGCCTGAGAAGTATGATAGGGGTTACTAGGCTTGATGGAGGGAGAAACAAGGAGGTGAAGAGGAAAATGCGGGTGGAAAGGGAGTTGGGAGATAGGGTTGATGAAAGAGTATTGGGATGGTTTGGATACATGAAAAGAATGAGTGAAGAAAGATTAGTAAAAGATACGTGAAAGGCAGAGTTGGAAGGAGTGAACATGAGGTGGCAACCAAGGATGAGATGAGTGGATGGGGTAAAAGGGCCATTGGGAAAGAGGGTAATGTCTGTTGAAGAAGGATGGGAGAAGACAGAAGATAGGGGTGAATGGAGAATGGTTATGTATGGATGATACTGTGATGTATGAAAGGTAGTGGGTGGGGGGTGGGGGGGGATGAGGGAGTATTTGTGAAAAATAATTTGACGCAGCCCGAAAAGATTTCTCTCCATCTGTTTTTCTGCATGAGGGGGCAGAGTGGGGGAATCACTGATTAAATGAAGCAGCCTTGCTGTGGATGTGCTGTGTCTTGCTACACTGCTTCTGACCCAGGGCATTGAGCGAGATGCAGGGATGACCCATCATCCAGGAGTAGCCAAGATAAGAGGGAGGGAGGGTTGGTGAATGGGAGTGGAGTATGTGGGGATGGAATAGGTAGGAGTGATTTTTTTTTTTTTTTCTCTCTTTCTTGTAAGGGGGAAAAGCCTTTGGTATATGTATGTTTTCTCCTAGAATAGAGAGATAGAATAAGAAAGGGAATAGGTGTTAGTGGAGAATGGTTGTGTATGCATGATCATTTGATGCAGCCTGAAGGGATTTTTTCTTGTCTTCTTTATTTTTTTGTATGAGAGGATGAGGAGGAAGAGTCACCATATAAATGAAACTGTTAATTCTGCTGTGGATGAGCTATGTCTTGCTGCATTGCTTCTAACCTAGGCAGTAGACTGGGATGACCCTTTGTCCATGAGGAGCTAAGAAGAGATGGATGGTGATGGATAGATGTGGAATAGGTTGTGTGGATGCATACCTTGGCTGGCTACCAAAGGGCCTCTTCCCCCACTCTTATCCATTACCCATTTTTTTTGTCCCTCTCTTAGCTCCTCATGGATGAAGGGTTAGCTATAAGTGCAGTGTTATCTGCAAACAACTCGCTCACTTCCAGCAGTGAAAGTGTTAAAATATGGCAAGATAGTTGAATCAGATGAATATGTGCATGGCTGTATTAAATAAATCATCCAGTCTAAGGGTGGGAGGTTTCTTTAGCTGAATGAAATTACTTACAATAGTCAGAAAAATCACATTAAAGGAATACCCGGCTCACAGGTTAAATTGTTTGCATAGAAATGGTAGGGGTTAATTGAATGTCTACTTAAGAATTACTCATTGTTAATCCATAGGTCTAAAAGAGAAGGTATATATGGCCAAGTGGTCTTGTGCCTTTAATGAATCACCATTGATTTATTTTGTTACAGGAAGCCTTTCCTGGCTTGGGGGTAGCCCCACCACAAAATGGAAGGACAGGTGTAAGCAACGGATCACAGGGAAGTAATTATTTCCATTTTGGAGGTGGCACCCAGAGAAGTGAAGGGGAACAGCATTTGAATGATATTGAAAATTGTTTACGGGAAGTCCAGCTGGTGAGTTTTATTATTATTTAGGTTCATGCCTTTTGACTTAGCTACCTCCCTTGTAAAAAGGGAAAAGTCATTGGTATATTGATAGATTTATATATATATATATATATATATATATATATATATACACACATATATATATATATACACACACACACACTCCACCGAACGGAAGGCGTAGCAGACGTTCTGAAGAAAAAGTGAAATTTTCGTGGATCCCAAAGCAAAGGAAGTACCTATTGTATTTACAGGGTGGGGGGGAAATTGCTCGTGGTGTAGTGGGAAAGTGAGGAAAAAGGAGAAGGGGAGGGATTACTGAAGGAAATGAGGAAGGGGAGGACTTGGTCTAAGAGGCCAGACGGCTTGTAAACAAACGCCGAACCGATGATTTGGATTTCGATGATGGGACTAACAAAAATGTAAAGATTAGAAACATAGATAAGAGCAGTACAATGGAAGGTGAGGATAATAATTTCCAAGGATTTAATGAGGGGGCGGCGGATACCAACCTCCCCCGACTGGCAAAACTGGAGGAAAAACTTGAACAAATGACTGAACATTGGGAGATTAGGTTCGGTAAAATGTCAAAAATTGCAGAGAGAGTTGAAAAATTGGAAGAACTAGAGAAGGCGAACAAAATCTTAACTGATGAAATAGAAGAACTAAAAAGACAGTTAAGAGAAGTAAAAGATGAGAATGAAGAATTAAAGAGGAATAATAAAGAAAACAAAGAGGCCATAGCTAAAGAAGCTAAGGGTTGGAAGACAATCCAAGAAAACAGTAAAGTTGCATTTACTTATATAATTGAACAGCAAATGAAAGAACAAACTGAAGACTCAGTTATCAAAGTGATGAGACAGAAGGAGAATATTGTAAGAGACTTAGCAGACAAAAAGAAATGTATAATTATATTAGGAATGGAAGAGAAACATAACCCAGATAGAACCTTAAGAATCAAAGAGGAAAATGAAAAAGTAAACAGTTTACTACAATTGGTTCAGGAAGATGAACCAGAAATAATGAAACAAATCGAAGAGAAGTTCAGACTCGGAAAGTATAGTACAGATAAGACCAGACCAATTAAGATTAAATTCAGGTCACAAACGACGGCAGAGAATATCTTATCCAAAACAGGGAAACTAGCAACAAATGAACAATATAAAAAGGTATGGATAAAAAGGGAAATGAATAAAGAGGAAAGAGAGGAAGAAAAAAAGAAAAGACTTGAAGCTAAGGAAAAAAACGAGAACAGAACAGAGTCAGAAAAAGAGAGATTCTATTGGAGAGTAGTGAATATGAAACTAAGGCAATTCGACATACAAGAGAAAAACAAAAGGGAAACAGAGAACACAATGGAAGTGGCAGAAAACTAAGAGTGTCTTACACAAATATAGATGGATTAATAACAGGATTGAATGAGATGAATGATTATTTGAAAGAAAAAGAACCGGACATAATGGGAATTGTAGAAACAAAATTAAAAGGTCCACTATCACCCAACAGTGTAGGACATGATGCATATAATTATTGGATTAGAAACAGAGAGATAAAACAAGGGGGTGGAGTTATGTTCCTGACTAAGAAGGATATAAACGTGAGGTGTGTCACATATGGAAAGAATACAGTAGAGATGATTATGATCGAAGTGGAAGACAGAGATAAGAAGAGCAGAAAGTTTGTGATAAATTATGTACCTCCAAAAACAGCCTCGTGGGAAGAGAGTGAACATAAAAGTATGTTAGAGGACACAAAGATAACATTAAATAAAATAATGGAAGATGGAGGAAGAATAGTTATGATGGGCGACTTTAATTGCAAAGAAATCTGCTGGGAAGAGATGACAGTAAAGGGTGGAGACGGCTCATGGGGAAACGCTCTACTTGAGATGATTACTGACAATACAATGACACAGTGGATACAGGAGAACACTAGGTATAGAAATGAAGAACCATCAAGACTAGACCTAATAATTACATCTGAACCTAGAATAGTGGACAAGATTGAATATAAAACACCAATAAGTAAAAGTGACCACATATTGATTGAACTGGAACTAAATGAAGAAAAATACATGAAAAGAAATGAACAATATAGAAAAGGAAGAATGATGTATGAAAAAACAAACTTTGATAAAATAAGAGAATTCTTTCAAAAAGAAAACTGGGAAGAAATATACAAAGAAGAAACAACAGTGGAAGAGAAATGGAATATTTTGAAAAAAAAAAATTACAAAAAAGGAGTGGAAAAGTATGTCCCAAGACAAAAACAAGAAAAAGAATATATAAAATGCTGGTACAACAAAAGTTTTAGGGAGTTAAAAGACAAAAGAGACAAAGCCTGGACCAGATGGAAAAAAGACAGAAGGCCCGAAAAATGGAAAATATATACTTGTTATAGAAATGAATATGTACAAACGTGCAGAGAGGAAAAGAGAAAATATGAAAAAGATGTCATAGAAAATTGTAAAGATCAACCAAAACTATTCTACAGATTTGTAAACAACAAATTGAAAAACAAACAAGACTTGGAGAAATTAAGACAAGGAGGAGTTGAATACGCAGAGGAAATTGAAATGGCGGAAATTATGAACAAACATTTTAAATCAGTGTTTACAAGGGAGAACATACAACCTGAAGAGATCGAATGGAAAAAGAAAGTCCCTCCCATGAAAGAAATAGAAGTAACAAAGAACGAAATACTGAAACACTTGAGTAATCTTGATGTCAGAAAATCGCATGGACCAGATGAAATAGCAAACTGGATTCTGAAAGAATGCAGGAATGAACTGGCAGACAAAATACATAGCATAATAAACAGTTCCTTGAAAGAAGGAAAAGTTCCAGAAGATTGGAAAAAAGCAAATATAGTACCCATATATAAAGGAGGAAATAAAGAAGACCCTACCAACTATAGACCAGTCTCCGTAACAAGTACAATAGCAAAAATTTGTGAAAGAATTGTCAAAAGTAGATGGGTAAAATATTTAGAAAAAAACAACGTGTTAAATCCAAGGCAATTTGGATTCAGACAAGGACGATCATGTGTCACCAATTTAATATGTTTCTATTCAAGGCTAATAGATATAATACAAGAAAGAGATGGATGGGCTGATTGTGCATTTCTAGACCTAAAAAAAGCTTTTGACAAAGTACCACATAAGAAGTTGCTAAAGAAATTAGAAACTGAAGGAGGAATACAGGGCAAACTGCTAAATTGGATGGAAGACTTTTTGCAATAAAGGAAAATGAGAGTAGTGATAAGAGACAAACACTCAAAATGGGATGAAGTAATAAGCGGTGTTCCACAAGGAACAGTTCTGGCCCCAATAATGTTTGCTATATATATTAATGATATGGATGAAGGAATTGAAAGCTATATGAGCTTCTTTGCAGATGATGCAAAACTACTGAAAAGAGTGAACACGGAAGAAGATTGTGAATCATTACAGAGTGATCTAAATAAAGTACAGGAATGGAGTAGGAAGTGGAAGATGGAGTTCAATACAAAAAAGTGTAGTATAATGGAATTTGGAAAAAGCAAAAACAGAATAACAGGATCATATAAATTGGGAGAAGAAGGAATAGAAAAAGTAGAAAATGAGAAGGACCTGGGAGTCATTGTTATGAATAATATGTCACCTGAGAAACATATAAATAAGATTTTTGGAGAAACTTATAATTTAATAAGAACAATCAAAGTTGCATTTACATACCTGGATGAAGAAATAGTGAAGAAAATCCTAATCACCCTGATAAGACCAAGATTGGAATATGCAGCAACGATATGGTCACCAAGTACAAAAAAAAAGGTATAAAAAAAACTTGAAAGAATACAAAGAGCAATTACAAAATTGGCACCAACACTCTCAAAACTATCATATGAAGAGAGACTAGCAAAACTTGAACTACAGACACTAGAGCAAAGAAGAGAGAGAGGAGATTTGATAGCTATTTACAGAATCATGAAAGGCATAGAAATTACTGATAGAGAGGATCTGATAAAATGGGATGATAGAAATACAAGAGGACACGGAAAGAAAATAAAAAAAGACAGCTATAGAAGAGATCTGAAAAAGAACAGCTTTCCTCACAGAGTAATAGACAGTTGGAACAAGTTATATGAGAAAGTGGTGTGTGCAAAAACAATACATGAATTTAAAAATAGTTTAGATAAAATGAGATATGAAGACGGGACACCACGAGCATAGCTCCCCTTCCCGTAAAATACAACTAGGTACAACTAGGTAAATACACATACATATACCAATCCGTCAATGTTAGTATAGGCCACTTTTAATTTTCTTTTTCCTCCATTATTTTTCTGTCTTTTGTTTTTTCATTTTGATGGCACATCAAAACGAAAAAACTAGACAGAAAAAATAATGGAGGAAGAAGAAAATTAAAAGTGGCCTATACTAACATTGACGGATTAATTTCAGGTCTGAACAAACTCTATGATTACCTGCAAGAAGAAAAACCAGACATAATGGGAATTGTAGAGACTAAACTAAGAGGTGAAATACCATCCATCGATATTGGACAAAGACTATATAATTACTGGATAAAAAACAGGGACAAGAAACAGCGAGGAGGAATGTTCTTGGCCAAGAAAGACTTAACCCCTTCGATACGATGATGCCTACGTAGGCGTCATGAGGAGCAAATGGGTACGCGAGGATGCCGATGTCGGGGTCTTGATTATATAGTAGTTGTTCCTGCGTGACCCCCATACTCTGTAAACTAGCTTCATCATATTTTCTATGGCTATCAAAATTCACGGGTGAAAGAGAACGAGCAATACAGCGGTAACTTTATTTTTTATAATGTGAGTATTATGACACAACGTCGCACGTCTGGCAGCTAATGCTGCCCGTGAGATTTTGGCCCATATTGAAGGGGCTAAACGTGACAAAAATTGCGGAGGGCAAAAGTAATGTTGAACTGATCATGATAAAAGTCGAAGGCAAGAATATGAAAAGTAGAAAGTTTGTGGTGACCTATGTGCCCCCAAAAACGAACGCTTGGAAAGAGAACGAACATACAAAAATGCTAGAAGATATAAGGAAATCACTAAATGAGATACTAATGGGCAGGGGTAATCTGGTAATTATGGGGGACTTCAATCGCAAAGAAATTTGTTGGGATAACATGACAATGCAAGGAGGAGACAACTTGTGGGGTAATGTACTGCTGGACATGACCATGGAATACACAATGACCCAATGGGTCAACGAAAACACCAGATACAGAAGCAGTGAAGAGCCGTCAAAACTAGATTTAATATTTACAACAGAACCTGAAATTGTGGACAAAATCCATTACAAGACACCAATTGGAAGGAGTGACCATATACTCATCGAAACTGTACTAAAGGAAGAAATAGACATGGAGAGAAATGAAAAGCATAGGAAAGGAAGATTGATGTACAACAAAACGGACTTTGCAAAACTAAAGATATTCTTCCGGAATGCAAACTGGGATAAATTCTATATGGAAGAGACAAAAGTGGATGAGAAATGGAAAATCATGATGGAAAATTACAATGAAGGGGTAAACAGGCATGTACCAAGACAAAAGCAAGAGAGAGAGTACATCAAATGTTGGTTCGACTAAAGATGCAGTGAGGCAAAAGACAGAAGGGACGAAGCTTGGAAAAGGTGGAGAAAAGATAAAAAACCTAGTAAATGGCAAATTAATATAAACTATAGAAATGAGTATGTTAATGTGAGAAGAGAGGAGAAAAGGAACCATGAAGAGGATATTATAGATAAATGCAAAGATCAACCCAAACTATTCTGTCAATACGTGAATGGTAAACTTAAAAACAAACAGGAAATGGTGAAACTATACCAAGGAAATATAGAATACACAGAAGAATTAGAAATGGCCGAAGTCGTGAACGATCACTTTAAATCCGTCTTCACCAGAGAGAAAATACAAAATTGGGACAAAGATAATAACAAGCAATCTCCCCACGTGAGTGAGTTTACAACAACACAAAAAGAAATATCAGAACACCTGTCAAAACTTGACGTCAGAAAATAACATGGCCCGGATGGTATTGCAAATTAGATTCTAAAGGAATGCAAAGAAGAACTATCGGACAAAATACACAACATAATAAATAGCTCACTCAAAGAAGGAAAGATACCTAAAGATTGGAAAAATGCTAACATTGTACCAATATATAAAGGAGGAAACAAGGTAGAACCCACCAACTATAGGCCAGTATCACTATCAAGCACTATAGCCAAAATTTGTCAGAAAATCATCAAGAATAGATGGGTAAAACATCTGGAAGACAACAACATAGTAAACTCGAGACAATTTGGGTTCAGACAAGGAAGATCATGTAC
>NC_134798.1:12403140-12405640 GCF_046742065.1 Oratosquilla oratoria
ATAAGCAAACAGACAATTGATAATAAAACAAATAAACAAATAATATAAAATAATGATAGTCATTACAGCATCTTGATTCTTAAAGCTTTGAACTGAACTACATTGCACTGCCTGAAGTTTATTCCATTCATTAATTACACGGTTGGCGAAGTTATTTCTACCCACCTCCAAATTAAATCTATTTCCAGACAGTTTGAGACCATTGTTTCTTGTCTGATTCTCATTCAGTGTGAAAATTTTGTCACTTTTGATGTTGTCAATTCCCTTTAGAATCTTGAAGACCTGTATCAAGTTACCTTTGAGTCTACGCTTTTTTAAGGGAAGCAAATTCATATGTCTTAGTCGATATTTGTATGATTTATAGGCAAAACAAAAGGCAGCCATCACTACAAAATAATTATCATAAAATTCGAAAGTGAATTCTTTAGCCGCAAACCTTGACAAAAAAAAAAAAAAAATGAAATTCAAAAGAACAAACTATAGTTTGAAACGCAAAAATCTACAAGTGTTACATTAAACTTACATGTATGATACATATGGAGACGGGACAGAAAAGAGAAAATGAGAATTTGGTTGTACTGAGCCATGCCAAATTGGAAAACATACTTCTCGAGAAAATACATTCAAACTAATTACCACATAAATTGAACTGGTAATTGAGCGAGTAAACCAGTACAACCACACATAAAGGTCTTGAAGAAATCAAGAACACGTTATCAAATTAAAAGACACATTAAGATACATAAACGAAGCAACAGAAAAAAGCAAAAAGTACTACGTACGAATACACTACTTCTACTGCTGAAAGGACTTTGAAAAATGAAAAATCGTGCTAAAGCGACCTGTTTTACTTATCCAATCAAAATCTACTCTAGCAATACCTAAATAAATAAAGAAGGAAGAGAAGCAAAGGGGAATCAATAATATTAGATCTCTTATTCACAAAAAGTGTCAACAATTATAAAAGTTTACGATTTTATTTTGTCTGTTACGATTTGGGTTGTCATTGAAGGCGTGCGCAGAGATGTACTGTACTAAAGAGGAAATTTCCATGAACAAGTATATGAAAGAACACCGGGGAGAGAACCAGGCCAAATCAAAGACAAACCATCACAGAGCAATTCCTGGAGCTCTTGAAATGCACATCAAATGGGCATTCAATACATACCAAAAGTCAGGGCGACTTCGTGTAAAATAGATGGGTGGTTTGACTGAAAATGAAAAATGTTTATGTAGAAGGAATACAATGGGAAAAATAACTAGGATGCAAAAAATAGGATTATCGACTCTGATGAAAAGGAAAGAAGCTAGGAAATTTGGAAAAGGAATAATGAAATGTGAAAAAGAACCAGGCTTATAGCTACATAAAATATGGAATAAAAATGCAGTGATCTAAAGGGGGGAAATGGGACGATACAGATAATGGAAATATTCGAATTAACGACAAATTCTTTTCGGTGTTTACAAGGGGAAAGGGAAAGAGAGGAAATAAAGTGGACGAAAAAAAAAATCATATATGATAGGTGTAAATATGCATGGAATATGTTTGATGAGAGGAAAGTGATAAGGTCAACAAGTTCTAGGATCGGTGTTGAGAGAACATCCAGGTCAACGAAATCACCCAGTTACGACAATGTTTTGATAGCGCCAAGAGATGTTAAAACTGAACGGTGGAGAGATGCAGCACATTCTACATATGGAAGAAAACAAAGAAGACCCACATACTGATGTCAATAAAGAACTGTAAGAGGCCGGTAGATAGAGGTAGACATTTAAGGTAGATCAGAGTAGATCGAGAGGTAGATGGAGAACGAATGCTAATCCAGGGTCAGTTGTTATGAATACTTATGAAAACAACGGCCGACGGCCGACAGGCGTCAAGGATAGCTGAGTCAGACTCGCGCCTTGTATATATTTAAAAGTGCTGAGTGTAGGTTGAATGCGGAGTGTCGCCTGGTGTGTAATATTGTTTTGACTATTGTAACTGTAAGCGGACAAGCCATTTTTTGTTACGACATAATGCTTACATTGTGACATAGTTTAGAAGAGTATAACAGCCTCTCCAATTGGAGAAAAAGGTGGAGGAGGAGAAAAATCATTGGTGCAGAAAGGAAAGTCACGCCCTTAAGGTGTGGCACTTGTTTGAGAAGTAAAAGACTATTGGATGAATGAAAGAGTGATGTCAGAACGAAGGTGGCTTGACGTTATGTAGAGAGTTCCGGTTGGGATTCTCGAGGTGTACTGATTTAGACCAACAAGCATCAGAACGACTACACCTATTTTATTCACCCCTCAAGAAACTAATTTAGAACAAAGAGAATAGAAACGCTCTGAGAGGAGACGACGGGAGGTGACAAGAACACATCCAAAACAATGGAAAGTTAGATACACAGACGGGACACACAAAAAATTGCTGGTATTAGGTAAACAGGAATCACAATAGTTTATGTACTTCAAACCTGCATAGATGCTGTGATAGACCTACTTCAGACAGGAAAAG
>NC_134798.1:12415640-12418140 GCF_046742065.1 Oratosquilla oratoria
TGGCCCCATCTCCTAAGCTTTCTTTAGAAAACATAGATATTCTCCGATTTACATTAATTTTGGAGTACATATGCATTGCAACTGTTACCACCAATGTTGATATGTGGGGATTATAATGATGAAATGACTCGTAAGGTCGAATCTCATAAGAATACTTCTGTGCCCCATTGTAATCCCTTCATGATCCACAGAATATGTAATACACGCACACACACACACACACACACACACACACACACACACACACACACACACACACACACACACACACACACACACACACACACACACACACACACACACACATTCGTCAGATTGACGGCGAAGATTGGAGCTCCGAAGAAAAAGTGAAATTTTCGTGAATATCAACGTCAAGAAAGTACCTTTTTGTATTTACAGGGAAGGAGAAAGCTCGTGGTGTAGTGGGAAGGTGATGAAAAAGGAGAAGGGGAGGGATTACTGAGGGAAATGGAAGGAAATGAGGAAGGGGAGGACTTGGTCCAGGCAGGCAGACGCCATATAAACAAACGCGGGCCAGATCAATTTAGTGACGATGAAGGGACTAACAAAAATGTAAAGATTAGAAATATAGATAAGAGCAGCACAATGGAAAGTGAAGATAACAATTTCCAAGGATTTAATGTGGGGGGGGGAGCCAACCCTCCCCGATTAGCAAGCCTAGAAGAAAAACTTGAGAAAATTGTCAAACATTGGGAGGATAGGTTCGGTGAACTCACGAAGATCACGCAGAGAGTTGAAAAATTGGAAGAATTAGAGAAGGTGAACCAAAAACTAACTAAAGAAATAGAAGTATTAAAAAGACAGTTAAAAGAAGTAAAAGATGTGAATGACGAATTAAAGAATAATAATAAAGAGAATAAGGAGTCCATAGCAAAAGAAGCACAGGGTTGGAAAAAAAAATCCATGAGAACAGCAAAATTGCATTTAATGATATAGTAAAACAGCAGTGAAAGAACAAACTGAAGACACAGTTATTAAAGTGATGAGATAGAATGAGAATATAGTAAGAAACTTAGCAGATAAAAATAAATGTATAATTATATTAGGAATGGAAGAGAAGTATAATCTAAATAGAACCACAAGAATCAAAGAGTAAAAAGAAAAAGTAATCAGTTTACTAGAACTAGTTCAGGAGGATGAACCTGAAATCGGGAAACAAATTGAAGAAATGTGTAGTCTCGGGAAATATAGTACAGATAAGACCAATTATGGTTAAATTCGGGTCACAAACAACAGCAGAGAATATCTTAGCAAAAACAGGGAAACTAGCAAACAGTGAACAATATAAAAAGGTATGGATAAAAGAAATGAATAAAGAGAAAAGAGAGGAGGAAAAAAATGAAAAGACAAGAAGCTAAGAAAAAAAAACAAGAACAGAACAGAGACAGAAAAAGAGAAATTCTATTGGAGAGTAGTGAATATGAAAGTGAGGTAATGGGCCATACCAGAGAAAAACAAAAGGGAAACAGAAAATACAATGGAAGTAGCAGAAAATTAAGAGTGTCTTACACAAATATAGATGGATTAATAACAGGATTGAATGAACTGAATGATTATCTGAAGGAAAAAGAACCGGACATAATGGGAATTGTAGAGACAAAATTAAAAGGTCCACTACCACCCAACAGTGTAGGACATGATGCATATAATTATTGGATTAGAAACAGAGAGACAAAACAAGGGGGTGGAGTTATGTTCCTGACTAAGAAGGATATAAACGTGAGGAGTGTCACACATGGAAAGAATACAGTAGAGATGATTATGGTCGAAGTGGAAAACTGAGATAAGAAGAGCAGAAAGTTTGTAATAAATTATGTGCCTCCAAAAACAGCCTCGTGGGAAGAGAATGAACATAAAAGTATGTTAGAAGACACAAGGACAACATTAAATAAGATAATGGAAGATGGAGGAAGAATAGTTATGATGGGCGACTTTAATTGCAAAGAAGTCTGCTGGGAAGAGATGACAGTAAAAGGTGGAGACGACTCATGGGGAAATGTTCTACTCGAGACGATTATTGACCATACAATGACACAATGGATTCAAGAGAACACTAGGTATAGAAATGAAGAACCATCGAGACTGGACCTGATAATCACATCAGAACCTAAAACAGTGGAAAAGATTGAATATAAAACACCAATAAGTAAAAGTGACCACATATTGATTGAACTGGAACTAAACGAGAAAATATACACGAAAATAAATGAACAACATAGAAAAGGCAGAATGATGTATGATTTTTTTTTTATAAAACAGGAGAATTCTTTCAAAAAGGAAACTGGGAAAGAATATACAAAGAAGAAACAACAGTGGAAGAGAAATGGAATATTTTGACAATATATATATATATATATATATATATATATATATATATATATATATATATATATATATATATATATATATATATATAAAAAGGAGTGGAAAAGTATGTCCCAAGACAAAAACAAGAAAAAGAATATGTAAAGTGCTGGTA
>NC_134798.1:12423140-12430640 GCF_046742065.1 Oratosquilla oratoria
GTAGTTCAGTTCGAAGCTTTAAGAATCATTTAGATAAACATCTAAGCAAGATGCTGTAATGATTATAATTTATTTTATATTATTTGTTTTTGTTTTGTTATCATTTGTCTGTTTGATTCTCATTTATTATTAGTTATGTCAATTAATTATTATTTACTATTTACCTGTTTGTTTATTATTTAACTATACCTATGCATCTATTTATGTATTTTATTTGTTATTTACATTATTATAGTTTTTATTTATTAATTTATAATTATTATGTTTTTTTCCGCATCCGACCTAGATATGGACCAAAAGGTCTCCTGTTGGCATGCTCCGGCTTTGTAATCCTTTGTCTCTATGAGTATAGCTCTTCTTCCGCAAGATACAACTAGGTAAATACACACACACACACACACACACACACATAACATTACTCATAGATCGGTCATACGAGCTCTGAGCTCTCTTCCGGGAGGGAAATAGCTGTCGATCACGAGTCCAACTCGTGATCCAAAGACCAAGATGAAACACACACACACACGCACAAACACACACAATCCTCACACACACACACACACACACACACACACACACACACACACACACACACACACACACACACACACACACACACACACACACACACATACACACACACACACACACACACACACACACACACACACACACACACACACACACACACACACACACACACACACACACACACACACACACACACACACACACACACATACATATATATACATATACATATATATATATATATATATATATATATATATATATATATATATATTATAATAAAGTAGTAGCCTTTTGAAAAATCAATTTCCGCCCACAGTAAACTTAAATGAAAATAACCATTATTTCAACATTTGGTAAAATTATAAAATAATTTTATATTCACATGCTTTCTTCTTACAAAAGCTATCATGGTTTGCGGCAACATTAATTTCACAAATATAAATAATATTTATGGATACATACAATGTGAAGGCCTAAAGAGATGATACTTCAACTTCATTACTTCTAAATTTGGGTAATGACTATATCACTATAATATACTGTATCCACTCAACTTTGGGGCCTAGATGATTGTTATTCATTTCATTCAACATTGTGTAATGTATTTCACAGGTTCCATTGGAATTCAGCCCAAAGGGATTTAGCCTAACCTAACCCAACTAACCCATTATTTTTAGTGAATTTAAAAGTGGACTGAATCCTGTGTGGGCTGAATTCCAAGCCCACCTATTCCATATCCTGTTAATTATTTCCTAATCACACTGTATTCATTCATTTATTTATTAATTTATAAATTATGCAGTATGCTAAAAAAAATTGTTTCCATTTCAGGATTTGTATCAACAGCTTCAATCTCTTCATCATCCACTTGAATTATCTGCAAACCCAACTCCACCATTAAAAAGGTCACTATCAGACTCCACAGGCGCCACTTCTGCTAAATCGTTTTCATCTAAAAGAAAGTCATCAACATCTCTGGACAGATTTGTCATAAAAACTTCAGCCTCTCAAAAGGAAAATCTCGACAAAGAAGTTGCAAGAATTATATTTGCTACAAATTCACCATTTCGTCTTGTTCAGCATCCTCAGTTTCTCAAGATGGTTCAGAACCTGAGGCCAGGTTATATTCCTCCATCTAGAAAAGATATTGCTGATAAGTACTTGGATCTTGTGTATGAAAAGGAATATAAAAAGTGTGCAGTTAACCTGAATAATGAAACTGTATGTCTTTCAATTGATGGGTGGTCTAACATTCATAATGAGCCCATAATATGTGTCACTCTAAAAACATCCACTGGTCAGATTTATTTAGTTGACACAATAGACAAAACAGGGAAACCTCATACTGCTGAATATCTTCTACAACTTGTACAAAATTCGATCAAGAAGGCTGAACAAGATTTTGGTTGTCACATTGGAAGTGTTGTGACAGACAATGCAGCAAATGTCACCAAGATGAGAAAACTCTTCGAGGAATTGAGTGAACCTGAGCATACCGTCCTCACATACGGCTTATACCGTTCCTTGTATACTTGTGGCAAGTCTATAACACTGCTACTTATATTGATATGCTAAAAATGTCCTTTAGCAATCAGATCGCATATCAGATAGCAATCCCACAATATTTAAAATCTATAAACAAAATCTATTTAAATCAAATAAATCTGATTTAAATGAAAAAAAAATATTTATTTTTATTTTTAAAAATAAAAAAAAAAAAAAAAAAAAAAAAAAAAAAAAAATCGCCAACCCTGGTGTCCACTAACCTCATACAATAATACCTGTTAACTCCGGCTAAAATTGGCATTTCAAAGCATAACAGTGCCTTAAAAATGGTTTCTTATTTCACTATAAAAGTTTATATTAACTTATACTGCATTCAATAAGTCAGTAGTTGACACATTTGTCCTGTATACAATGTTAGGTGTCTAGTTTTGATATATTTGTCCAATATAAAATGTTAGGTTACAAAGAAAGCAATGGCCTCCGCTTGTGGACCCAGGGATCTGGGTGCGCACGTCCTGTGTAATAGTAGTCCTTGATATATACATATATATATATATATATATATATATATAAATATATGTATATATAAATATATATATATATATATATATATACATATGTGTGTGTGTGTGTTTGTGTAAATATACATACATACACACACACACACACACACACACACACACACACACACACACACACACACACACACACACACACACACACACACACACACACACACACACACACACACACACACACACACACACACACACAGACACACACACACACACACATATACATATATAAAACCATTCTGTTTAACTCCACCACCTTCCAATACCCTTCCCCTCCCATGTCCTATTCCATTCCTTCCATCCGTCTGCAGTACATCCTCTCCCCCTCTATCTCTTTCCACTGACCCCCTCCTCTCACTTCCTTTACTCTCCCTGTCCATACCCACACGTACTCTACTCTCTCTCTCTCCCTCCCTCTCTCTATGTTCTCCTACTACTACCCCCTTCAGTCCCTCTCTCTTTCTCTTCTTCCTTCGTATTTCCTTCCTTCCTCTCCCTGTTACTCTTTCCTCTCCCTTTCCTCTCCCTCTCATAACATTCCCGTTTTGTTTTCCCTCTCCCTCATGTCGTTCCCCTCTCCTTCCTCCTTGACATAAAGTCCCCTTCCCTTTCTCCTCCCACTTCCCTCCCCCTCCCCTGTCTCCTTCTCTCCCTCTCTCTCTCTCCTTCTCTCCCCTTCCTTTTCCTCTCTCCCTTTTTCCTTCCCCATCTCAGTCCCTTCCGCCTTTTCCTTCTCTCTTTTCTTTATCTTTCCTTTCCATTCCCATCCCCTTCCCCCTCCCTCTCCCTCCCCACCCCTTCCTCCTCCCTCTCCCCTTCTCCTTTCTCCCTCCTCCACTCGCTACTGTCTTACTCTACTTCAAATTATAGATCTAAACGTAAGCACGTGTTATCTCTGTGTTCCCAAGAGATCGCTCACAACGCTTTGATTAATGAGGCTTCACCTGAAGTGCCACAGCAGGCTTCAGCTGAAGTGTTAAAACGTCATACTGGGTGGTCAAATGTTCTCTACACCTGAATGAAATCATCTGGCGATAGGGCTTGAGTACATAATGTACATATTATGTACTTACTTGTACTCTCTCTTGGGAGCTACGGTGTACATTTGAACAAGTAAGGTCTTTGGCAATCAAATCATTCCCAACTAGGATGTAAGCTGTATTACCCCCCTACACACACACACACACACACACACACACACACACACACACACACACACACACACACACACACACACACACACACACACACACACACACACACACACACACACACACACACACACACACACCACACACACACACGCACACACACACACACACACACACACACACACACACACACACACACACACACACACACACACACACACACACACACACATACGGCTCGGTGGCGGATTGGTAAAGCACTGGCCTCACAAGCCAGAGAACCGGGGTTCGATTCCCCGGTCAGGCGGAGATAAGTTGGGTTTGTCTCCTTTCACGTGTAGCCCCTGTTCACCTAGCAGCGAGTAGGTACGGGACGTTAGTCAAGGAGTTGTAACCTTGCTGTCCCGGTGTGTGGTGTGTGAGTGGTCTCAGACCTACCCAGAGATCGGCTAATAAGGAGCTCTGAGCTCACTGCCGTAGGGTGGTGTCTGGCTGTCTCGACAGAGACTGCAGCAGATCCGAGGTGAATACACACACACACACACACACACACACACACACACACACACACACACACACACACACACACACACACACACACACACACACACACACACACACGGACAAACACTCTTCCTACTCTCCCTCTCTTCCCACTCCCCCTCACTCCCTCCCTCTATCACTCTTTCATTGATTCGTTCATCCTCTTCGTTGACACTCATGAAAGGGAGCCACTCTCTCCTCCTCCTCCTCCTTCTTCACCTCCTCTTCTTACCTCGCCTCCTCCTTTGCCTCCTCTTCCTCCCCTCCCCTCTTTCATCTCCCTCGCATCTTCTCCCTCCTCCTCTCTCTACTCTTCGTCCTCCTACTCTTCTTTCTACTCACTCTCCTACTCCTTCTCCTTCCACTCCTCCTTACCTCCTTTCTCACCTTCCTCCTCCTCCTCCTCCTCCTCCTCCTACCTCGCTCCCTACAGTCTCTTCTACTCCCTTCCCCGTAGCTTCTCTCTCCCCTTCCAGTCTCCCTCCCTCTCCCCCTCCCTCCCCACCTCCGCCTTTTGAATTTCCTCCTCCTCCTCCTCCTCCTCCTTCTCCTCCTCCCTCTCGTGGCCGATCTGGAGAAGGTTCGGGAGAGGGAAGGGGGCATTGGGGGGCAGGGGAGGGGGAGAGGGAAGCGGGGAGGGAGGGAGGGAGGGGAATGGGTGAAGGGGAGAAGAGGGAAAAGGGAATGAGTGAAGGTCAGGGGAAGGGAGTGAGTGAGGGTAAGGGGAAGGGGGAAAGGTATGGGGTGATGAGTGAGGGGAGGAAGAGGGGGAGGGAGGAGAGAGAATGGAACCGGAGGGGAGGGGAGGGGAGGGGAGGGGAAGGAAGGGGAAAGGGATGGAGACCAGGTCGTCTTGTGGAGGAGGAGGAGGAAGAGGAAGAGGACTGTCCCAGACTAGGAATCGAAATGGAAATCAGGACTCGAACTACTCAAATATTCCTCAGCTGTGAACGCACAGCCCCGCTCACCCGTCTACGACAGCCGTGCCATGAAGGTACTGTGACATCACAATCTATGACGTCACATTATATGGCCTCAGTCTATGATGTCATATTCTATGACGGCACAATAAATGACGTCACTTCCTGAGAGCAATATTTCCGACTTTTTTCAACTTATCTGCTTATTTATTCATTTATTTATTTATATATTTATTCTTTTGTTTATTCATTTATCCTTCAGACTTGGTACAGACCAAAGGACTCACGTTTTATTTTACGTATAATAAAAATAATAAAGATGGAAAAAAATAGAAAGATAAAAAATAAGATATTTCACCGTGGCCCGAAAATGGAGAAGAAAGTAGGCCCAGTCAATATCAGCTGTTGTCCAGGTTTGGTTTTGTCTCTCTCTCTTTCTCTCTCTCTCTCTCTCTCTCTCTCTCTCTCTCTCTCTCTCTCTCTCTCTCTCTCTCTCTCTCTCTCTCTCTCTCTCTCTCTCTCTCTCTCTCTCTCTCTCTCTCTCTCTCTCTCTCTCTCTCTCTCTCTCTCTCTCTCTCTCTCTCTCTCTCTCTCTCTCTCTCTCTCTCCATTTCTTTTCCTCTCCTTATCTCCCTCCCACCTCTCTCTCTCTCTCTCTCTCTCTCTCTCTCTCTCTCTCTCTCTCTCTCTCTCTCTCTCTCTCTCTCTCTCTCTCTCTCTCTCTCTCTCTCTCTCTCTCTCCATTTCTTTTCCTCTCCTTATCACCCTTCCACCTCTCTCTCTCCTTATTTCCCTCACACCTCTCTCTCCCTCTCTCTCTCTCTCTCTCTCTCTCTCTCTCTCTCTCTCTCTCTCTCTCTCTCTCTCTCTCTCTCTCTCTCTCTCTCTCTCTCCATTTCTTTTCCTCTCTTTATCTCCCTCCCACCTCTCTCTCCTTATTTCCCTCCCACCTCTCTCTCTCTCTCCATTTCTTTTCCTCTCCTTATCTCCCTCCCACCTCTTTCTCTCCTTATTTCCCTCCCACCTCTCTCTCTCTCTCTCTCTCTCTCTCTCTCTCTCTCTCTCTCTCTCTCTCTCTCTCTCTCTCTCTCTCTCTCTCTCTCTCTCTCTCTCTCTCTCTCTCTCTCTTCCTTTCCATGTAGGGAAAAGCTTACCAGCTGACATGTCTCCCCCCCCTTCTCTTCCCCCGTAACTATCTAAGGCTGGTGTGCATATTTAATTCTTGTTGTCGCCCGACGATTTTATTCAGTCGAAAAAACGCCAACTAGACGAAATCCTGTAGATGGCGCTCCTGAATTGTGGATCTTAATTCTGTTTCCTAATCTTGATTTCTTTCTTGTGTGTAATCTCCCTATTCTGACGCCTTCTTGACTGTATGTAAGCTCCCCATGTATGATTCTATCTCTCCCTTGCTCCCTCTCCCTTTCCATCTTCCCCTCTCTCTCTCAGTCATTTCCTCCCTCTTTCTCTATCCTTAGTGGTGGTAGGGATAGTGGTGGCAATAGTGATGATAGTAATGGTGATAATGGTGGGGTAATGGTGAAATAGATTACAATGTTTGTGCACACCTATTATTATTTTTTTTTTGGCACCCAACAGACCTGGCCCCTAATAAGAGCAAGAAGTAGGTCGTAAATTTGCGACATTGTAAGATACAAATTACATCTACCTTGGGGCGTCGATCAAGTCTCCATCAAGCAAGAGATGACGTAATGTATGTGGCTATGTATGTATGTGTATACGTATGTATGAATGTATGTATGTATGAGTGTATGTATGTATGCATGTATGTATGTATGTATGAGTGTATGTATGTATGTATGTATGTATGTATATATGTATGTATGTATGAGTGTATATATGTATGTATGTATGTATTTATGTATGTATGAGTGTATGTATGTATATATGTATGTATGTATGAGTGTATGTATGTATGTATGTATGTAAGTATGAATTTATGTATGTATGTATGTATATAATTATGTATGCATGTATGTATGTATATATATATATATATGTATGTATGCATGTATGTATGTATGTATGTATGTATGTATATATGTATGTATGTATACATACATACATGCATACATACATACATACACAAAAGATTGAAGCGTGGAACAAGTTTGATTAAAAATAAAACATTGGTGGTCATTTCTGGCAGAGCCCAGGCTAATTTTCATTATTTTCTCTCCCTCTCCTTTCTCCCCTCCTTCCTCTTCCTCCTTCCCCTTTTGCAGAAACAAGGATGGGGGGTAGGTGCAT
>NC_134798.1:12435640-12438140 GCF_046742065.1 Oratosquilla oratoria
ATATACATATATAAATATATATATATATATACATATATATATGTATATATACAAATTGTATGCATTTATATATATATGTATAATATATATATATATATATATATATATATATATATATAAATGCATGCAAACATGGAACATAAGAGAGGAAGAGAGAAGGAGTTTGAATGTATTTGAGATGAGGTGTCTGAGAAGTATGATGGGGGTTACTAGGCTGGATAAAGTGAGAAATGAGGAGGTGAGGAGGAGAACAGGGGTGGAAAGGGGGTTGGGAGATAGGGTTGATGAAAGAGTATTAGGATGGTTTGAACACATGGAAAGAATGAGTGAAGAAAGACTAGTAAAAGAGGTATGGAAGGCAGATGTGGAGGGAGTGAACATGAAGGGACGTCCTAGGATGAGGTGGATGGATGGGGTGAAGGGGGCTTTGGGGAAGAGGGGAATGTCTGTTGAGGAAGGACGGGAGAGGACAGAAGACAGGGGTGAATGGAGAATGGTTGTATATGGATGATGTTGTGATGCATGAGGTGGAATGGGTGGGGGGATGGGGGTGAGGTAGTGTGTGTGAGCAAAATTTGACGCAGCCCGAAGGGATTTCTCCCCGTCTTCTCCTTTTATGCATGGGGGGACGGAGAGGGGGGTCGCCGATTTAATGAAGCGGCCTTGCTGTGGATGTGCTGTGTCTTGTGACACTGCTTCTGACCCAGGGCAGTGGACAAGGTGCAGGGATGACCCGTCATCCAGGAGGTGCTAAGATGAGAGGGAGGGTGGAGGGGTGTGGAGTGTATTGAGGGATGGAATGGGTGGGAATGATTTTATGCCATTTCCTTTTTGGCTACCTCCCTTGTAAGGGGGAAAAAGCCTTGGTATATGTATGTATCAAGGACTACTATTACACAGGACGTGCGCACCCAGATCCCTGGGTCCGCTAGCGGAGGCCATTGCTTTCTTTGTTACCTAACATTTTATATTGGACAAATATATCAAAACTAGACACCTAACATTGTATACAGAACAAATGTGTCAACTATTGACTTATTGAATGCAGTATAAGTTAATGTAAACTTTTATAGTGAAATAAGAAACTATTTTTAAGGCACTGTTATGCTTTGAAATGCCAATTTTAGCCGGACTTAACAGGTATTATTGTATGAGGTTAGTGGACACCAGGGTTGGCGATTTTTTTTTTGTATCTTTGAAAAAAAAATATATATATATATTTTTAGATTTAAATCAGATTTATTTGATTTAAATAGATTTTGTTTATAGATTTTAAATATTGTGGGATTGCTATCTGGTATGCGATCTGATTGCTAATGGACATTTTTAGCATATCAATATAAGGAGCAGTGTTATATAGACTTGCCACAAGTATACAAGGAACGGTATAAGCCGTATGTGAGGATGGTATTCTCAGGTTCACTCGATTCCTGCATTGTCTGTCACAACACTTCCAATGTGACAACCAAAATCTTGTTCAGCCTTCTTGATCGAATTTTGTACAAGTTGTAGAAGATATTCTACAACTTGTTTTGTCTATTTTGTCTATTGTGTCAACTAAATAAATCTGACCAGTGGATGTTTTTAGAGTGACACATATTATGGGCTCATTATGGATGTTAGACCATCCATCAATTGAAAGACATACAGTTTCATTATTCAGGTCATCTGCACACTTTTTATATTCCTTTTCATACACAAGATCCAAGTGCTTATCAGCAATATCTTTTCTAGATGGAGGAATATAACCTGGCCTCAGGTTCTGAACCATCTTGAGAAACTGAGGATGCTGAACAAGACGAAATGGTGAATTTGTAGCAAATATAATTCTTGCAACTTCTTTGTCGAGATTTTCCTTTTGAGAGGCTGAAGTTTTTATGACAAATCTGTCCAGAGATGTTGATGACTTTCTTTTAGATGAAAACGATTTAGCAGAAGTGGCGCCTGTGGAGTCTGATAGTGACCTTTTTAATGGTGGAGTTAGGTTTGCAGATAATTCAAGTGGATGATGAAGAGATTGAAGCTGTTGATACAAATCCTGAAATAATTTTTTTTACCATATTGCATAATTTATAAGTGAATAAATAAATGAATGAATACAGTGTGATTTAGGCTACTTTTGAGTACAGCAGTTATTTTGTTTAGATAATGATCATATTCACACAAGCCACTAAATTATTTGGAAATAATTAACAGGATATGAAATAGGTGGGCTTGGAATTCAGCCCACACAGGATTCAGTCCACTTTTAAATTCACTAAAAATAATGGGTTGGTTGGGTTAGGTTAGGCTAAATCCCTTTGGGCTGAATCCCATCTGGGCTGAATTCCAATGGAACCTGTGAAATATATTACACAATGTTGAATGAAATGAATAACAATCATCTAGGCCCCAAAGTTGAGTGGATACAGTATATTATAGTGATATAGTCATTACCCAAATTTAGAAGTAATGAAGTTGAAGTATCATCTCTTTAGGCCTTCACATTTTTATTGCACAT
>NC_134798.1:12443140-12445640 GCF_046742065.1 Oratosquilla oratoria
GGAGAGATGCGGAAGAAGGTAAAGCAGAGCAATAGAAAAAGGAGGAGAAGAGGAACTGGTAGGTGAGTGAGGGAGAGAGGAGGAAAGGGAGGAGACGAAGGATGAGGAAGGAGGTTACGAGGAGAGAAGAAGACAGTGGAGGGGAGAGGAAGGTGTTGAGAAAAAAAAGAGGAGAAGAAGAAGAATAGGAAATGAAGAGCTTAGTATGAGGAAGTTGAGGTGAGGAGGAGAGGAAAAGGAAGGAGAAGTAGATGGTAAAGCTGAAGAAAGGAGGCGCTTGGAAGGAGGAGGAGGAGAAGGGGAAGGCATGAACAGCAGTTGCACGGTTAGGGATATGGTACAGAGACAGGGCGAGAGGAGGAGGAGGAGGAGGAGGAGGAGGAGGAGGAGGAGGGGCCGAAGTATGTGATACGATCAAGGGAGAGATAGAAAAGGAGGAAAAGGAGAATGAGAAAGAGTGGAGAGAAAGGGAGTAAAATGAGAAGGAGAAAGGGGAGGAAAAGAAGGAGGGAAAAGGAGTAAGAGAGGAAAGAGGAGGGGGAGGAGAAGAAGGAGAAAGGGGAAGTGGGAGAAAAGGAGAAGAAAGAGAAAGAAGGGGAAAGTGAGAAAAGGAGAATGATATTTAGGAGTGATGAGAGAGAAAAGGAAGAACAGGAGAAGGAGGAGGAAGGGGAAGAGAAGGAGGAGGAAGAGGAGGAGGAGGAGGAGGAGGAGGAGGAGGAACTAGGGTGGCATCGATACGACTACTCTGTACTCACGTGATGCTGCCGCCGCCTTAAAGCAGAACCGAGAGAGTCAGGTGGACCACCACAGGCACAGATATACAGACACAGAAAACACAGGCACGGCTACCGTAGCGGGGCAAGACACAGACACAGCAAGACACCCACTTACTCTATAAAGACACATGGCTCCTGCACCAGGGTGAGACACTTGCACTGCAGTAGGCACACCATGTCAGGCAGTGGTGCCTTCGTCGAAGTCTCACTCAGATACGTCGTAGGCACCAAAGAAATATGTTACTCTTGGTTAGATAAAATCGGCTGGCGACACTTGGAGCAAAATATGTGGAGTGTGGTTCTAGGTTGAATAGTTAAGGCACGCCTTAGGCACACTTTGTGAAATGGCAGTGCAAAATGATCACTTAAGACACGGCACGAGGGATATTAGGTACATCTAGGGACAGTTAAGATACATCATAAGAGGGCTAAGGCACAACTAAAGGCACCTCAGACACAGCGGTGTTTAAAGAAGAGCTACGAATCTCTAGATATAATATGAGTACCTTAGACACAGGAAGAGATATCTCAGACACAGCCTACTATGCATCAGAGGTATTAAGAAATGCTTAGGACTTAGTAAGTACCTAAGGCACAATAGAAAACTAAAATAGGGTATGTTAGGTACAAAATGAGGCGCTGAAGACACAATAGGAAATAGCTCGGGCACACCGATGGGTATCACAAACAACAAGGGACATATAAGACACAATCGAAGACACCTCACTCACAATACAAATCAGCAGTCTCAATAAGACACACATCAGACGCAGCACTGGGTGCCTTACATTATGTGACGCCTCAGAGGCAATAGAAGCTATCTCAGACACAGTGTTATCCACATCAGTTTCGACAGGAAACGCCTTAGACACAGCGAGGGGGTGGTGCTTAAGACAGTATTGGAAACCCCAGACACAATGGATGACACCCCAACCTCGACAGGAAACACCTAAGACACAGTAGAAGACACCTAAGATTCAGTATGAAAGTCAGACTCAGGTAGAAGACACCTCAGGCACAGGTAGAAGACACCTCAGACACAGGTAGAAGACACCTCAGAAACAGGTAGAAGACACCTCAGAAACAGGTAGAAGACACCTTAGACACAGGTAGAAGACACCTCAGACACAGGTAGAAGACACCTCAGACACAGGTAGAAGACACTTCAGACACAGGTAGAAGACACTTCAGACACAGGTAGAAGACACCTCAGACACAGAGATGGAAGCCTCAGACACAACAGGAGGTGGTCGCGCTCTCTGTGGTAAAAAGCCAAGACGAATTTAGTTGCAGTGTGTGTGTGGGGGGGGCGGAGTGGAGGTGTGGGAGAGAGGGGGAACGGGGGGGGGGGAGAAAATGGACATGGAGAGGAGAAGAAAAGGGGAAGAAGGGATAAGGGTCCCCGGAAGAAAAGAGAAGAGAGAAGAGACCAGAGGAGAAGATAGAAAAGAGAAGAGAGAGAGTAGGCGAGAGGGAAAGAAAGAAATGAGGGAGGTCTTCAAAATGGAGACAGAGAGAAGGGAGATGTTGGAAAGAGGAGATGTATACTGAAGGAAAGGAAAGAAGGAAGGGAGGGAGGGAGGAAGGGAGAGAGGGAGGGACGGGCGGTGGAGAAGGAGATGGTGTTGGAGAAAGAAGAGTTAGAATGGGCGAGGGAAATGTATAGTGAAAAAGAGACAGATGAGTGAAAGTAAAAAGAGGTAAAAAGAGGGAGACAGTGA
>NC_134798.1:12455640-12460640 GCF_046742065.1 Oratosquilla oratoria
TATGTGTATATATATATGTATATATATATACATATATATCTATATATATATATATATATAGATATATATACATACACCTTAACTTACTCTCTCTGGAAAGACGCAGAGTGCAGGGTGATCTGATAGAGGTCTTCAAGTGGATCAAAGGCTTTAACAGGGGTGATGCAAACAAGATCATCATATTAAAACAACAAGGCAGGACTCGCAGTAATGGTCATAAACTGGAAAAATTTAGATTTAAGAAGGAAATAGGCAAGAATTGGTTTACTAATAGGGTGGTCGACGAATGGAATAAACTAAGTAACCCTGTAGTGAGCGCTGAAACTATCAGTTGCTTTAAGAAACGATTAGACAACTTTATGGATGGGGATGACAGGTGGTGATGTATAAGGAGCTTCCTAGTGTAGGCCTTATGGTCTCTTGCAGTCTCCTTCATTCTTATGTTCTTATATTCTTATATATATATATATATATATATATATATATATATATATATGTATATATATACATATATATGTATGTATATATATAGGTATATATGTATGTATATACATACATATATATATATATATATACATATATATATATGTAGATGTATATATATGTATATATATGTATATATATAATTATATATATTAACATATATATGTATATATCGGTATATATGTATATATCGGTATATATACATACATATGTATATGTATATATGTATATATATATATATATATATATACATATATATATATATGGGATCCGTTCAAAAGAGTGACAAATCAAAAGAGTGACATAATTTGTCACTCTTAAAATAGTGATTAAAAGAGTGACAAATCAAAAGAGTGACACAATTAAATAAAAATCAAAAGAGTGACAATTCAAACGAGTGCTTCAGATAAGGCAAAATTTTATTTATTGAACATGCCATAAAAAAATTCAGTAACTGTAATAACATTAAAAAAAAAACTATTTTTAAAACAGTAGAATTTTTTTATTAATTGAACATAAAAATTGAACATGCCATAAAAACATTCAGAAACTGCAATAACATTAAAAAAATATTTTCAAAACAGTTGAAAATTTTATTAATTGAACATAAAAATTAATTAAAAAGGGTAAAATAATGTTTAATCTTTAATTTTCATCACTAGTAACATCGCCATCACTAATGTTAGGCTCATCGACATTGGCTGCACCCAAATGAAGGTTGTATGCAATGCCCCTAAGGTAGTCATCAAGAGAGGCAGTTCCATATCTAGCTATAACAGTAGCAAGTCGCTGTTCCCTTTGGATTTGTTCTTTTTTCTTTTTTTGTTGGTTACTCCCAGCAATTATTCGCTCCACTTCTTGTTGTGTTCGATGTTCTTTTAAAAACTCCTTAATCATTAAAAATACTCCCATGTGGTAACGTTCTACCACCGTTTCAAACCTTCTGTGCCAGGCTTCCAAGTTATTATTTGTTCTTGGCAGATTGTATTCCTGTAGATGATGAATACTCCATATAGATGGAGGAAATCTTGGTGGGTGACGCTGTGTGAGTCTTCCTGGTCGTCCTCTTCTCCTTGCAGCAATTGATCTTCCCAAAACAAATGTATCTCAAAAATACTTGTACACCACTTCAGCCTCACAAGGAGCACAACTTAATAAATATGAAAATGCGTTACAAATTTCTGCTGGAGGTAAAAATGCGAGGGCAGATAACTTTCTTATACTTAAAGCTACATCTTCATTATTTTTGTAGATATTCACAAGACCATTCTTCTGGATACTTCGATGTATGTTTTGACAAAGATGAAAAAAGCACCCTGTTACTTTAGCATTTGGAAATGTATGTTCCAAATGCAAGTTCAAAATCAACTATTATAAATTTAGGGTTCAATTCATTATAAAGTCATTTGTACGGATTTTATTGTCCTTGGATTCTTCAGAGATAATGAGACCGAAGAAATAAATAAATAAAAAAAGATTAATAAAATATACCACCGGCCACTGCCAGTAGCCCAACCATGTATCAAAAGATCAACTACAAATGCAGGGATCAAATTCTTTGACCTTCGTAATTAAGCCTCTCAAACTGACAAAGATCTGTATATATATATATATATATATATATATATATATATATATATATATATATATACATACATACATACATACATACATACATACATACATATATATTTAAGTGGCATTCAAGAAGAGGCTAGGAGTTTCGGCTCTGTAACCTCTCTGTCACGTTGATGGTTCTTTCTTCCTACGTGGTTTTGCTAAACTTCTTTACATTCGTACCTACTGTACATAATTTAACAGATGTGTGGTGTTTATTACACAAATAAATGGCAGTTTGAAAATTTATGTGTGTATGTGTGTGTGTGTGTGTGTGTGTGTATGTGTGTGTGTGTGTGTGTGTGTGTGTGTGTGTGTGTCTCTCGCTCGCTATCTATCTATTTACATACAGCTCAAACACATACATATATATAGAATTAATTATATTAACAACAACGACTAATCTACGGAATACTGTGCCCCTATGTCCTGTAAGAGAGGTAGACTTTGAATTTCCGTATTTTTAGTCAATCTTTTGTCATGTCACTCTTTTGAATTTCTCTAATTTTTTGTCACTCTTTTGTCTTGTCACTCTTTTGAATTTCTGTATTTTTTGTCACTCTTTTGATTTGTCACTCTTGAATTTCCGTATATTTTGTCACTTGTCATGTCACTCTTTTGATTTGTCACTCTTTTGATAATAACCCATATATATACATATATATACATATATATATATACATATATATACATATATATACATAAATATATATATACATATATATATACATATATATACATATATTTTATGTATGTATATATATATACATATATATATATGTATTTATATACATATACATATATATATATATATATATATATATATATATATATGACTTACTGACACACTGTCGGAGAATAAGATAAGACGGACAGAAATTCTGTATATTTCGACCACTCTCTGTGGTCCTCTTCAGGAGATTCTGCTGAAGAGGAGCACAGATAGTGGTCGAAATATACAGAATTTCTGTCGATCTTATCTTATTCTCCGACAGTGTGTCAATAAAACATATTTTTACATTGTGCTATTAAATTAACACTCATAAAATATATATATATATATGTATATATATATATATATATATATATATATATATATATATATATATATATATATATATATATATATATATATATATATATATATAAAACATAGGGTGTATACATACATACATACATACTGGGGTATTGGCTGCTTGTTATTGTGGCAAAGTAGCATGTAGTCGATACTTTTGGGTCTATATGGGGCGCCCCTACGCACCAGAGCCACACATCATTTTGTCTATGATAGAAGAAATTCTGTTCATAGAGAAATGATGACACTTTTATACTACGACTGTCCCTCCGTTATGCTGTCCCCCAACCCCTTGTTGCTGTCCTGTACCATTTCTCTGAGTATTCTCTTTCTGATTGGGGGAATTCCCTGTGGTGGGGGAAAAGAATACTGCCATCAAGTTTCCCACTTGGATCGTAAGAGACGAGAAGAAAGGGACGGGGAGAGGGACTAAGCATCCTTCTCCCTGTAGCCCCAAGGGGCAATTTCCTAAAACGAAAAGGAAAGGCATAAGGGGTGCTGGAGGGCCTCGGGCCAGCACCCTAAGGTTTGGGTCTTTTAATGTGCGTGGATGTGGTACAGATGAGAGTAAAAGGGAAGAGATAGGTAGTATGTTTGTGAGAAGAAAGTTGGATGTGTTGGCTTTGAGTGAAACTAAGTTGAAAGGGAAGGGTGAGTGTATGTTTGGGAGTGTAAGTGGGAGGTTATCAGGAGTGAAGAGAGGGCGAGGGAGGGAAGGGGTGGCTATTCTAGTAAGTGAGGAGATTGGTAAAGGGGTAGTGGAGTGGAAGGAGGTTTCCTCAAGGATAATGTGGATGAAGGTGAAACTGGGAAAGGAGATGTGGGTCTTTGTAAGTGCATATGGGCCTGGCAGTGAGAAGAGCATGGAAGAAAGGGAGGCCTTTTGGATAGATTTAAATGAGTGCATAGAGGGTTTAGGAAGAAATGTCAATGTAATAGTACTGGGAGACCTTAATGCTAGAGTGGGAAATGGTCCAATCGATGGAGTGGTTGGGAAGTGTGGAGTTCCAGGAAAGAATCGTAGTGGAGAGTTGATGGTGGAAATGTGTCTAGAAAGAGAGTTGATGATAGCAAATACAGTGTTTCGGAAGAAAGTCAAGCATAAGTACACATGGGAGAGGGTGGTGGAGGGAAGGGTGGTAGATAGAGCGCTAATGGATTATGTAGTGGTAAATAGGATTATGATAGGAAGAGTTAAGGATGTACATGTACTAAGGGGAGAGGGTGGGGGAATATCAGATCATTTTTTGGTGGAAGGTAAGCTGAGAGTGGAGGATAGATGGAGAAGGAGGAAAGGGACAAAAGGTAGGGAGGTTCTTAGAGTGAACTCCTTGAATAAAAAGGAAAAGGAGAAGGAGTACGAAAAGAAGCTGAAGGAGGAGTGGGAGGGAGTAAAGGATAGAGCAGAGATGGGTGTGGAGGAGGAATGGGGATGGTTCAAGGAGGGAGTCTTAAAGTGTGCAAGGATGGTGTGTGGAACAAGAAGGACAGGGGGAAATAGAAGAAAGGGTAGTGAATGGTGGGATGAGGAAACAAAGAAGGTTGTAGAAGAGAAGAAGCGAGCATTCACAGATTGGTTACAAAAGAGGACAGGGGAGTCATATGAGACGTACAAAGAAAAGAAAAGAGAAATAAAGCAAAAGGTAAAGGAGGCAAAGAGGAGAGCAGATGTGAAATGGGGTAGGAGTATGACAGAAAATTTTGAAAGTAATAAAAAGATGTTTTGGAAAGAAATTAAGAGAGGAAGAGGAGGCGAATCAAGTAGGGAAGAAAAGGTAAAAGATACAGATGGAGAGTTGATAATGGAAGAGATGGCAGTGAGGGG